>NW_017671342.1:185339-296331 GCF_001879085.1 Nicotiana attenuata
GGGGGGGGGGGGGGGGGGGAGCTCGATTCGTTCTGTTTGAAAACGAGACATAAATTCTCGCACATTTCGTTCTCCCTTTACTTAATCTTGAATACGTCGGACTACCTTGTTGCTACCTTGATGGCGCCGGCGTGCGCATTACGAAGGAGTCTGCCAGCATGGCGAACGGATCTATGCAGTTGGGAGCCAGGTTGTGGTACCACGTCATGCCCCCCTTCGAGAGCGTTTCTCCATATTTCTTCAGCAGGACTGACTCAATCTCATCATTTTTTATGTCGTTTCCCTTCACCGTGCATGCGTAGGCGGTGACGTGTTCGTTGGTATCCATGGTGCCGCTATATTTTGGGAGTTTTGGTATTCTGAACTTCTTCGGAATGGGTTTCGGTGCCGCTTCCTTCGAGAATGGTCGTTGCACGAACATTCTCGAATCTACACCTGTCAGGACCGGGGGTGCTCCCGGGATCTGATCCACCCTAGAGTTGTAGATCTCGACCTTTTTATTGTTGGCCGCTATCATTTTCTTACCCGATTCGATCCTTCTGTCGAGGTCCTCAAGAATTTTTGTTATGGCACGTTGGCTACCGATCCATTAGTGCTTGATCTCTCGGGTATTTTTTCGGCGGGGGGAGCTGTTTCCGGTGCTGCTGTGCTGGGAGTCTTCGGGTGGCTTTGTGACCGAGCAATGGCCAACTCTTGTGCCTGCAACATTGCAAAAATAACATGAAGACTAACTTCCTGTTCTTCCCGGGCCGGGGTTTTTTGAGCTTCCTATCGGTCGTTGTGCCGTATGCTCCTATTGGTGTGAGAAGTTTCGTCGACTTGTTGTGCGTCCTGTGAATCCGCTTCTATTAGAATCGGTACGGGCGCGTTATCGGGATTCTATGGTGGCGCTTCAGCAGCCGGGAAAGCCACGCTGTTTTCCCCGTGATTTTTGAGGTTGTCGTTCTCGACTCCGTTTACAGAGTCGGACATTTTGACCAGGAATCAAGGGATCTTGGCCAAGAAAAAGTGTGAAGGATGGCGTGCGTTTGTGCAATGAAACAAGCAAGAAATTAATCACTATTATTTTTAGCCCCACGGTGGGCGCCGAACTGTTTACCGTAAAAATGGTAACAACAATTAAATGTATAAATGGGATTCTAAAAATACCTGATCTATTTTTATGCTAGTTGTTAGAGCAGATGATGCTAAGAATTGTTTAATGATGAAATGCAAGCTAAAACGAGACAGTAATCAAACCGAGGGGCCTGCTGCCCGGATATAGGACTGGTCGATAGGGGACCTCGGGGTCGATGTCAGGGTCGAGCTTGAGCAATCTGGGGCAGTCGAGAATGGAATAACAGTTAAGATATGATTAAATAAGGTTTTTTATATCCAATACCAAGCGATATAATGAAGAACAAGTAAGAAAGCGATAAATATTAAAGTGGCCTCGGGCCAGTAAGAACGAGCAAGTTAGAAAGAAGATGGAGAGAGAGATATTGTTGCACTTGTGGAGAAATATTTGGAGTATCATCGGCCCTTTACAAAGTGGAATGGATTCCCCTTATATAGGAGAAGGAATACCATATAGTACATAGTGCATTGAATGTAAAGATACGAGAATGGGACGGCTAGGCATGGTACTAGTGTTTACTAGTTCTAGCTGCTCGCCTCGGGAATCCCCCATCCTCGGAACCTTCATTGGGTCGCGGACAAATTCCCTATCCTCGGAATCTTTGCTGGGTCGCGGACGAACCTCGAGGGAGGGAGCTCGATCGTAATCCTGCAGCCTCGAGATGCTGATACGACTTCCCGAATGTACCTTAACGACGAGAAATAGACCCCCCTGATTTCACCGCATACACACCTTCGAAAGGGGCCATGATGTGGTATCACAACCTACCCCCGAATTCAATAGACTCATTTGCCATGCTGGCAGATTCATTTATAAAGGCACATGCCGGGGTCATCAAGGTGGCTACAAGGAGATCCGGCATTTTCAAAATCAAACAAAGAGACAACGAGATATTACGGGAGTTTGTCTCCCGCTTTCAGATGGAGCGAATGGAATTACCACCAGTCTTCGATGACTAGGCAGTGCAGGCCTTCACCCAAGATTGTAACGAACGAAGCTCGGTGGCTTCGAAGCAGCTAAAGCAGAATTTGGTTGAATATCCCCTCCTAACTTGGTCGGATGTCCACAATTGGTTTCAAACGAAGATCAGGGTCGAGGACGACCAACTGGGAGTCCCCTCGGGCTTAGTATATCCTAGAAGGCTTCTGGCAAAGGAACCAAGACCAAATATGGAAAGGTACCAGCCATACACCAAAGATAGAAGTAACACCCCAAGGCGTAACATACCCCAAAATGACCGAAGAACAGATCGAGGTTAGAATCCTCAGGGACTCATAAGCAGAGTCAGATTCGACAAACATATAGGGCCGACGAAGGCACCCCGCTTGTTGGAATAACTCTTCACACTGCTCGAAAATGAGCCTACGGCAACAGCCGAAAAACCGTTGCAACATACAGGTAAACCGTTGCCACAGAGCTATTGGAACGGTTTAGCGACCGTTACATACGCTGACATGCCAATAGATCTAGAGTAACGGTTCTTGCAACGGTTATCCAAACTATTGCTTAAGGGTAATCTATCGCAACGGTTGTTCCTCTGTGTGAAACAACGAGTATTTCTTTCTAGTTGTAACGGTTAAAAACCGTTACCATTGAGTTTACAACAACGGTTGGCAACCATTACCATATAATTTGTTGCAACAGTTATGTAAGCTATTGCAACGTTTATTTACAGATATTCTAATGGTTTCACTACGCTACTGTAACAGTTTTATTTCTTTTGCAACGGTTTTAGCTACCTATTGTATTAGTTTGTTGCACATTTTGGAACAATTGGAACGGTTCTATTAGACTATTACGCAGTGGCTGTAAATGAATATTTAGATATATAATAATTTGTAATAACCTGAAATTTATATAAATAAAAAGATAAAATACTTCATAATCGACATTGTCTCCACAAAACAAAAATATTTTAACTCAATCACATCAGTTTTACATTTCAACACTTCAAGAGTTAGGGTAAGTTTCAAATGTTGATAACAAATGATTCCTAGAACATGGGCAATAATTCAAAGTTCTTAAGTAAGGTCTTGATCTTCATAATCTCCATCTTCCCTTTCTTCAATTTTCTCCACCTACAAAAGAGGATAAATAAAGTCATTATCCTTCAAGAGTTGGTTTATTATTATAATAATGGGTATGGTCCATAAAAAATGCATAAAACACAAAGTTTTCAAATGTACTAGAATGTCGATCTCTAAGTCTTCAGTTCTTTTTGCTAGTATGAAACAATCTTGTATCCAGTCAAAATCTTTAAGCACAGAGTTTTCAAAAACAATTCATAGATGACAACAAGAAATTGGTTGTCTTTAAATCTGAGTGAGAATGCAAAAAAACTTTTCGGATTTTCTGAGGGTTAAAAATCAGGTACCAACGAGATGAAAAAAATAGATCTATTATTAACTTCATAATGAAAATATATTTGCTTTGGGGTTATCTAATTGTGTTCTGAACTGAAGCATCATAAGCCTGTGACAATGAAACAGCATGCTCAAGACATTAGAGAGGTACGAGAAGTGTAATAGTCAGTTGATATTTTTTTAAAATATCAACATAGACAAGTATGACTTAGACAAGCACAAGGATTCCAACCAAGCAAAATAGTTGCTTATTTTCCTGTTTGCTTATGTTACTTCAGCTTGGTTAAACTTAATTGTTACAGTTTCTGAATAGAAAAGTCATTTAAGTGCGTCTCCTTTCAGTTGGGATGATGAAAGTTACATTACATATTTCAAGCAAAAGATGCATGTATGCCTATCTTCCCGACATCTGCTGCATACCATCCTAGACTGATGGACAGACATAACTTATTAATATGTGCTTTGAGTGTTACTTGAAGTGTATGCCATTTGAGAAACCTAAAGAGTGGCCTCACTGGTTACCACTAGCCTAATGGTAGTACAACACCATCTATACTTCCTCTATTAAAATGACCCCTTATGAGGTAGTGTACAGTGAGAAACAACCACCCTTACTCTTATATGTCCTTTGACGCTCAAATATAGCTAGTTGACAGAAGCCTTCAATCTAGATAGTCTACTATGAGGATTTAGAAAGAAAAGAAAAAGGCAAATGGTAAGCAATTGAAACAAATGGTCACCAGTAAAGCATGGAGTTGAGCCCAACTAGTTTGTAATTGAAACGTAGTTGATTGATTAATTGATTTAGGTTCCAAAGATACAAAAACCAGCCAGCCACACCTGGACAACTGAGATTTGATATGAATGAATCCTGTGTACTCCAAAAGACCAACAAAAGCACGAGTTTTAACATTTACTCGCTATTATGATAGAGATGAAGTAGCCAGGATTCCTCACAAAACTGTTAATCCGGGATGTTAATCACAAGAAATCACAAATAAAATATAGAATAAGTGTCATATAATTTATCTTACTCGATAAACTTTTTCACTAGTTCATCTCCAGTAATGAACAAAGCATATTGATGTGCTTCATAACATAACTGTGGGTGCATGTGAAAAGTATTTTTCTTCTTACTGCCAATTGGATGGCCTATAACAGCGAATATAGATGACAATTTTTGAGGGCACTCATCATCTACAGTTGGGTATCTACTGAATCCTGTCTTCACGCTGTCATGTAGGTATCTTGAACAAAAAGTCAAACACTATTCTACCAAAAATCTCTCTGCTATCGATGCTTTCGGATAAGATCGATTACGAACAAATACCTTGTATTTACATAGGTTCCTCTCAATAGAATACATCCAACGAAGATGAGCTAGGCTCCCAAGCTTAATTTCATTCACCAAATGAATAGGCAAATGTGGCATTATATCCAAAAAGTTTGGATGAAAATCTTTTCAAGCTCACAATTTATTTCAACAATTTCAGAGTTTATTTTTTCAAGATCTCTTCGCCTTATGAACTTACTACATATGGCTCTAAAAAAGTTACCCAACCTAATCAAGGCCAATGAAACACTCTTGGGCCGCGTCTTTCTAACAGCAACCTAGATCAAGTAATGCATTATAAAATGAGCATCATGACTCTTGTACCCAGATATTTTCATCTCCTTCACTTGCACGCGTTCTGAAATATTTGAAGCACAAACTTTTGGTAACTTGGCATTTTTATGACGGTACAAAATAATCTTTTCTATTTTGGTTCCATGTAGAAACAAGCTTTTCCAAACTCACTGTTCCATCATTATCTTCTCTTGGTTGTAACTCCTTTCGTATCCCTATTTCTTGTAAGTCATAGCGATCATTTACATGATCCTTTGACTTTTGTTTCATTTCCAATAAAGTCCCAAGCAAACTGTCACATATATTTTTCTCGATGTGCATCACATCAAGATTGTTCCTCAATTTGTTATGCGCCCAATAAAAAAATAGATCTTTTTTTTCGCGGACCCTTGTTATCCCGAGGTCTTTTCTTTTTGCCCTTTCCAAACACATTGTTGAATTCAAGTAGCTCTTGAAACACTTCTACACCGGACAAAGGAGTAGGTGCTGGTCTATTCTCCTCCTTACCATCAAATGACTTCTTATCTTTCCGCAAAGGATGATCATGAGGCAAATATCTTCGATGGCCCATATAACACATCTTATGACCATGTTTGAGATATAGAGAGCTTGTGTCATAATTACAAGTGGGGCATGCCAACCTCCCCTTGGTGCCATCCTAAAGGCATAGCTAATGCTGAAAAATCACTAACTATCCACAACAAGGCTACACGCATTTGAAATGTTTGCTTTGTCTCAGCATCATATGTTTCTATCCCAGTTTTCCATAGTTCCTTCAATTCTGCAATAAGTGGTTGTAAGTGCACATCTATATCGTTTCCTGGAGATGAAGGACCTGGAATGATCATTGACAACACGATATATACTGGCTTCATGCAAATCCATAGTGATAAATTATAGTTCATTAACATGCCAGGCCACGTGCTATGAGAAATGCTCATGGTTCGAAATGGGTTAAAACCATCACTTGAAAGACCCAACCTAACATTACGTGGATCTTTGGAGAAGTCTGGAGGTAGAGAATCAAAATCCTTCGAAGCTTCTCGATCAGCAGGATGCCTCATATTCCCATCATTAGGTCGTTCATTAGCATTCCATCTCATTGCAATAGCTGTTTCAGGACACACGAATATCCTCTGAAGCCTAGGCTTCAAGGGAAAGTACCATAAAACCTTTGCAGGAACTTTAGAAATTGTATTAGTCAAGGCATGATTAGAACTATTCCATCTAGAAGACCCACAAATAGAGCAATTATCGGCCTTTGCATTGTCATTCCAAAATAGCATACAATCATTAGGGCATGCATGTATTTTTTCATAATGAAGACCCAAATCTTTTATCATATTTTTAGCCTTTTTGAAAGACTCTGGTAGCTTAGCAAAGGGAAATGCCTCTTTTAACAACTCTAACAAGTCTGAAAAGGCTACATTACTCAACCCATGCAAAGACTTAAACAAGTACAACCGAATGGTGAAACTCAGTTTATTGATTTTTTCACACCCTGGATATAATTCTTGTTTCCCTTCCTCTACTAATTTAAAAAATCTCTTAGCATCTTCAGATAGAGCATCTCTCATCCCTTCTTTTTGTACCGGCTCACCTTCTACATTTTTGAATGTATCATGAAGTAATCCATCAATATCATCACGCATGTTAGAACCTTCATCATTATTGCTTTGACGAGGTGTAATTCTAGAGGAAAATCCTTCACCATGGAAAAACCATTCGGTGTAACCATCAAAAAAGCCATTAATGACCAAGTGATCCTCTGCCACATTTCTATAATGCCAATAGCGATTAATACATTTTTTGCAAGGGCATAATATTTCATTTTCTTGGGAAGCTCGTTCAAATGCCTTATCAAGGAAATCATTCACTCCACGGATATACTCATCCGTCCATCTTAGGAGATGCATCCAACTTTTATCTACATTATCCATGAAAATCCTATACGACAAAAGTAAATCAACAGAATTTACTCAATAAACAAAGGTACGTACTAATTTGACTTTCACCAAAGCTTAAAGGGGATGAACTCAAGGAGTTACAAATAGTAAAGCAATTCTTGCATTGAGAAAGAGCTATAAAATCATTAGAGAAGAGATCCATTCTTAGTATCAACGAAAGTTCAAAATAAACCACAAAATGTGTTAACATGGCACATTTTTGATAAGCACAACAACAACAACAACAACAACAACATACCTAGTATTAACTTCTACAAAGTCATGATTTCCAACAAAACAAAGCCATGATTTCTTTGCATACACTATAAACAATCAAAGAACTAAGTATTTATATTTCCGATTAATTTCCATTATCTCACATATTTTATTTTATTTTAAATATGACAGCTTAATTATAACCGTTGATTATGTTTGGGATCGATCAAATTTTAAGTTGGTGATTTGTAGCGACTTTTGACCTAATTAAAGAACGCTTTGAAGCTAATTTCTGTCTATACCGGCTGACTTTATTATCTTTTTTTTGGTTGTATTATTGTTCAATCACTAAGGTTGTATTATTGATTAATCCTAATTTTGGTTTGGCCTTGTTCTACCTTTCTAACTCTAATTTCAGCCATTCTTGGCAAAACTCAAAACACAATTAATTCACTTATAATGGCATTTCCAAAAACAACAAGACTGGACACCTAATGACTAAACAATGGCTTCAACATCCACTATATGTTATCAGGCCGACAACTCAGAGCTGGGAAACTATTTGATTATTAGAATAAAAATATCAGGATTGTGATAAAACATCAAAACACCTTATTTTTCTTCCTTCTAAACCAATTCTACTGCAAAACTTAACAATAAAGAAAAAAAAAGTTTCTTTCTTTATTAATCTGAAAGAGGAAAAACAAACAAAAGATTAAATTTTTAACATTATAGGTCTCAAGAAACTAACACAATTACAAAAAGAAACGACTTTTGAAACTCACCAGTCCCAATAGCTTCTTCAAAAGCAGGAGAAAGGGATTCTTCAAACACCAAACTCGAGGAAATTGTTAAAGAAAAGAACAAACGGTCACATACAAAAAGAAGAGTTAAATCTTGGTTATAGTAAAAGCTTCAGATTGGAGAAAAGTTAAAACTTGAAGCAGATTTTTGCAATGAAGAAAAGAAAGTTTCTCGGTAAGAATGAAGAGTCTGTTAAATATTCAAGCATCTAAATCTTATTCTTTTATTTCACAAAATTACACTACCAAAAAGTTGAGATTTATTTCTGCAAAAAAGTAACATTAATATTGAATACAGTGCTGCCTAGATATACATTGTTTCAAGTTCAAGTTTCTCTATGATGAAACAACAGATCTAATGTGGTATCAACAATTCTTATAAAACACGCATCAAAAGTTATCCCTTTTGTTTGCTGCCCATGTCCAGCACTATTTCAAGGTTTTCAAAAGCTAAGATTCGCAAGTACATGCTCTGTTTTTCACAAGTTGTTACACGCGTCATTGACACTTGCCAGATAAATATATTTTTCTGTATCTCATATACATATCGTGCTACAGAACAACAACCACTTTGAGCTTCAAACATGAAGCATTTTGTCACCAGAAAAAAATCAAAGAATGGGGCGCAAAAGAAACTAATAAAGATGCCCCAAAAAATGCACCCAAAATTACAAAAATTAAATAAATTTACATCTATTCCTTAAACAAAACAATAAACCCCATGAAATCTACACATGAAATCAATACAGATCGATGAAATAAAAAAGAGGACCACAAATTAAAAAAAGGAAAGAGCAAATAGGGAATAATACTAGGAATAAATAGTAAAATAAAGAAGCAACTAAATTAGTAAAATGTAGGAAATTTACTTAATATGGAAAAACTTAGGCTTTGAGATTTAGAGAATACCCATTTGTACCCTTATTTGACAAAAATTAAAGAGAGCATATTAAAAGTAGGCGAAAAAACCTGAGAGAAAGAAAGTACCCGTGATTTCACCCGGTCAATCCTAAGTCATGGAATGATGTTAGTTTCTTTGTTTCCTTGGAGTGTTAGACGCCAAAAAATTTCAAAAATTTATCCTTCGAGCAGTCGGATATAGCCAAAAAGGTTTTTACACAATTTCGTTTTCTCTAATAGAAAAATTGAAATATGGGTTTTTTCCGAGCAATCGATGATGGTTTAACAGGGGAAGAAGGTGGTCTTTTTCATGGTGCTTTGGTGGAAGTTTTATGGCCGAAAGACAGTGGAGATTTTGGTTGGACATGGGCGGAGACGCGTGAGAGGAGATTTAGGGGTTTCGGACTTTGGGGATATCGACGACTGCTAATACAATATGGAGTAATTAAATTAGAGAGCTTTATATTTTTATTTTTCTAATTAATTAAAAAAAACAAAAATTATTTTTGTTTGACGGGTTTAACAAAATTTAGGAGGGAATCTGATGGGGAGAACAAAAACCGTTCCATTATCAGTTTTCCCAAAAATCCATTCTAAACCGTCCGGTTAAAAAGTGGTATGGCAACAGTTTAATTTCAATGGTAATGGTTTTATATCAAAAGTGTGCTAATATAATCCACATTCTACTAGAACGGTTATAACTGTTGCTATATCTATTCTATTGCAACAGTTGTATAACTGTTATGAAAAAACTATTGCAATAGGCTCATTTTCTGTTAACGTTTCAGACATTGTATCCGCCATCGGTAAAATCAGAGACACCAGGTGGCCAAGACCCGTACTATCAGATCCGTCACTAAGGAACCCTAACTTGGTGCGCGAATTTCACGGCACACACGGTCATATGACCGAAGACTATCGACAGCTCCGAGAAAAAGTAGCCCGACTACTCAACGAAGGGAACCTCCAAGAGTTCCTCAACGACCGAGCCAAAAATCAGTTTCGGGAAAGGGACGAGAACAGGAAAAACAAAACGGATGAGCCGCAACACGTCATCCACATGATCGTTGGAGGACTCAACATCCACCAGGAACCCGTTATCAAAAGCACAAAAATATACATCACTAGGGAGAAGCAAAGTCGGGGTTATATACCCGAAGATTCTCTCACATTCAGCGACAAGGACATCGAGGCCCTATCTCAACCTCATAACAATGCCTTGGTAATTTCTTTTCTTGTGAATACATTTCAAATTAAGTCTGTGCTTGTGGATCTAGGTAGCTCGGTCAACATTATCAGGTCAAGGGTGACAGAGCAGCTCGGAGCGCTCGACCAGATCGAGCCCGCCTCTCGAGTCATCAACGAATTCAACATGGCGAGCAAAACAACGAATGGGAAAATCACCCTCCCGGTCAACGTGGCTGGCACAGCCCAGAATGTTAAGTTTCATCTCATCGAAGGAGACATAAGGTACAACACCTTGCTCGGGTGGCCGTGGATACACTGCATGAGAGCAGTACCGTCCGCTCTTCAACAAATGATGAAGTTTCCGATAAAGGACGGAATAAAAACTGTGTACGGAGAACAGCAAGCAGCAAGAGAGATGTTCGCAGTGCACGATGTGTCACCAGCAACGATGCCTTCAACATCGAAGGAACAAATGGATAAGCAAAATAGTGAAGTAACAATCACGAGATACAATCTCGGCTACATCCAACTAAACGAGCAAAGGACCGTACCGCGCCCCCGGTGCATATGGTTGAAGTATATCGAGGCTCAAAACACCATCACCACTAAGGTATAACCGTCTCCCACTATATTTTTATATCTTACACTAACCTATGCGCAGGTGTCCGACCAGAACAATCGAAGAGTTCTCCAGTTTGAACACCTTTGGTTTTAAAGCATGTGTTGCACTCTTTTCCTACGATCAGATTTTATCCTTATAAGTGTTTTACTGGCAAGGTTTTTAACGAGGCAACATCTATATGCTACCTAAGGAGAACTTATCAAGTATTCAAGGCTTCTCTTCAATCAACCTCGATTACTGGGGGCACTCCCCCGGGAGATCACCTCCTCGGAGAAGCCAAGATGAGTCAAAAGGGGTCTCGATAGGAAAATGATGTATCGGGCCAGACGGTCGAATGCACCATGTCCGCATAGAAGAACCAAACCCCTGACAACAAAAACATATATTCTTGTACCAAGTAATAAATAATATTTTTCCTCCATCAAAACGCTTTGCGCTTTAAAGAAGTCTGCTTCTTTTGCAAGAAATGGCTCCAGAGCCAAAAATATCCTAAACACTCAGGGACTGACATCTAAAACTCGAAGCCATATAACCTCCAGTTCAAAAACTTCGAACTCGTAAGCCCTCAGTGAGGCAACACCAAGTTTACAAAGAACGGTCCCAAAGCCAAAAAACATTCAATATCTCGGGGACTGTCGCCGACTGTCACTCCATCGATTTGTCGAAAACTCGAGGTTATAAGACCCCATGCGGGCAGCCTCGAGATCATGAGACCTTCATAAGGCAAAACCAAATCTGTAAGACCTCAAGCAAGGCATGAACCATACTTGTACCAAGTAACTTATCTATAAGACCTGAAGCAAGGCATGAACGATACTTGTACCAAGTAACTCATGTATAAGACCTCGAGTAAGGCATGTTAAAATTTGTAAGACCTTACAAAATGCGTAATCCAAATCTTAAAGTTATGGCTACATAATCGATCTTATAAGACCCCTAAAAAGGCATACCCTCGATATAAACGCCGAAACTACTTCACTCGGGGACTGAAAGGCTACGGCCAAAACATAATGACTATGGTCACAAGGCTCCGACCAAACTTATGCAACTCGGGGACGCCCGACCGTCGCCAAAAAAATCACAAGCCTTCAATTACTTCGAAAAAACATCGAAAAGAACCGGTTAATCAGTACCCTCGGCATAAGAAAAAGAGCTTCGATCATATCAACTCCAAACAAAAGGCTTCGAAACAATTCAGCCATCGAAAACCTCCCGAGGTGCTCATTTATCGCTACATAACGGCTCATAATCGAGGTTCTTGTCGAGCCGTCGAAGAGTCGGGAGAACACAAAAACTTCAAAAAGTCTTTAACGAGGGAAAATAAAGCCCACATTAGAGGTCGTACCTACCCAATGCGTAAGAGCCACAATAGCCAGCTTAAAATTAAAGGTCCTACCGACCAAACGCATAAGAGCCACTGTCGCCAGCTTAAAATTAGAGGTCATACTGACGCGACGCATAAAAGCCAAAGAGCCAGCTTAAAATTCAAAAACTTAAGGGTCAATGAGCTCGAGTCAAAATCTGACTCGAAGACTAAGCTTGAAACAGTTACCTAAAAATGCCAAAGGCAAATGCGTAAGAGCCCAAACGCCAGCCTATATTAAGAGGTCGTACCGACCCAAAGCGTAAGAGCCTAAACGCCAGCCTATATTAGAGGTCATACCGACCCAATGCATAATAGCCTGCGAGCCATCCCAACAAGCCTCAAGGCCGATTTGCAAACCTAAGGGTTTTACCTCGAAGTCCAGTTCACCTGGCCAACCATCGACGGATGTATAAATTCAAAAGAACGAAAGACATACTCAAGAAAATAGAAATTCATGAAAGGAGAAAACCGAAAGGTTCCTTTATATATGCATATATGAAACAGTGCAAGGCTACATTCGCGAACGCTCTCTGAGAGCCCTGTACAAAGAATCAAAAAAGAAAAAGCCTAGTCTACTCTCCCCTTAGGGATCGCGGCCCCATCGGCCTCTCCCTTATTATCTTTGGCATTAGACACAAGGAACTTGGCATAGTATTCATCCGCCTTGGCCTACTCAATCTCTTCCAAGAGATCGAAGCCACTAGCATGGATTTCCTCGAGGGTTTCCCTCCAAGATTTGCATCGGGCATATTCATCACTTCTGCTCTCCCGATCGGAAGCCCTTCTTAACTTAGCTCGAACATCGGCAGCGTCTTTTAAGTAGACGACCACTTTCTTGTCGGCCTTAGCCCGAATCTCTTTAGCTTCAGCCCCGGCATCCACGACTTCGGCCTTCATGTCCAAAAGGCCGAACTCGAGCATTGCAATCCTGCTCGTCTGAACCAAGCTATTTTCACGGGCATTCCGGAGCTGTACCTCGAGGGCAGAAACGTTGGCCAAAGCATTTTTGTTGGCCACAATATGGGCATCTATCTGAGCCCATAGCTCCTTACACTCATGATTGGCATGTCCAACCTCGCCCCAAAGGCGTTTCAGATCCTTTATCTTGCTCTGCTACTAAAATATCAAAATATTAATCTCTAAGGATAGAAGAAGAAGCATTCATTCCCTCCGACCAAAGGTTACCTGTTTCTCAAGGTGGCTTTCATCATTCAGGCTTCGATTCGCCTCGTACCGAAGGTGCCTCAATTCTTTTCCCCTTTTATCACAAAGAAGCCTGAGGGATTTCTCCCCATCCAAGGCTTTCCTTAACTTGGCTTTACAGCGAACAACTTGGACTTGAGCTTGTCAAAGGCCTATGAAATATAAGCTCAATGAGAAAACAAAAATGTAAAATCAGAAGACCAACAAAGTCAACAAAAGCTCACCATAAAACAAAGCCGCTGAGCCTCCTCAAAGGTTGAGCGTGCATCTGCTGGCCTGGTCTCACCTACCCCAGTTGAACCGATCTAAGTAGGGACATGGTCGCTCGAAGCCCTGCTTGATTTAGGCGGCCCCTAGTCTCAAACATCACTCGAAGTACCTTCGACAGGAAATGAAGACGGCGGCAAGGGAGGAACCATTTTTCCGAGGCTAGAAGCCTCGAATGCTGCAGGCTCAGCTGATACATCTTCTTTGAGCCTCCGAGCAGGGCTTGGCTCGCTATGAGAACCCTCGTCCTTCGAGGACTCCTTCCGTTTGTTATCAGTCCTCGACCCCAAAGCTGATGTGACTTCCTCCTCCCCGAGGGGCACGGTCTCATCTAAGAAAATTCTCCAATGCCTGCGATAACGGAGTTAGTACACACAAAAGAAAGTACCTTTCAAAGAAAACAAGCCACACAACAGGTACTTTGATGTTTTGCCTCCCATCTACCCTTGGACAGATCTTGCCACTTACGCTCATCGTAAGTCGAGCAAGCTGCCAGTTTCCAGGATGAATTCGCCAGGTTAGGTACCTCGTATGGCATCCACGGGACTGCTGCAAAAAAGAAAAGAAAAAGAAAGCATCTTACCGAATCCACCTCCGCCATGGACAAAAATAATAAGAACATAAGTGTACCACTTATGTGTAAAATTCCATTTCTCAGGAAATGGAAGGAACTCTGTGGGGATAATATCGACAGTCCGTACTCGGACGAAACAACTCATCCACCCGCGGTCCCCATCTTCTTAATTTCTGGCAATAAAGGGCTGAGTGGATCGATGTCGCGAGGTAATCATGCCTCGATAATACAAGGGTTGGTACAATCTAATAAGATGGCTGAGGGTGAACTCGAGCTCGGCTTTATCTGCAAAATACCTTATCATCAGCACTATCCTCCAAAACGATGGGTGAACCTGTGCCAGGGTAACGTGATATCTTCTACAGAATTCGAGCACGACCCTATCGAGAGGTCCCAACGTAAAGGGGTACATGTATACGTTCAAAAAACCCTCGACATAAGCCATGATGCTCTCTTCCGGGGAAGGTACCTGCAGTACCACCTTTTCTCCCATCCGCAATCTTTTCTAACTACCTTGAGGTGTTCCCCCTATTAAGGAGATGAACCTCGATGCATGCTCTCGATAGCCCTGAACATTGGGAGGTCCCTCTAACGTAAAATTCCTTCTCGAGACAAAGCACCTCAAAGTTAGCTCACCAGACACCGGCGGTGTACTACCGACCGAGTGCGAAGCAGAGGCGGAACTGTCCTCTCCTTGGTGAACGAATTCAGACGTAGCAACCATGACTATGGTAAAATAAGAAAAGGAAGATGAAGACTTGGGCGAAATCTTTGAGTTGAAATGGTAAGAGAACTAGCACAAAAAATAAGAGCTCTATAAAAGGGATAGTTACTCGAAGTAGCGGAGTCCTCAGGTGAGAAATAAGCAAATGCATATATAGAGCAAGTAGCGACTGTTTGCCTATCCTGAAGGCCAATTAATTCTGACCATGTCAATGCCATTTTTGCAGAAAGTGTACCGATGGGACCACCCCGGTCGATTCACAACTGTGTCACATAAAGGATACTGTCACACAACGCTCGAGAGCCATTGAGACCCCGAGGATTTCTGTTATACAAGCATCGATTCCAAAAAAGCTATCGACCTAATCTCGAGATGGTGCCGATCTTGAGGGTCCCGATTACTCCAAGTATAGGCACCAAAGAGCCAGCATCAAAATTCAAAGGCTAACTTCGCGTAAGCGCTAAAATATAAAATTCGAAGACTTGGAGCAGCAAAATCTTCTTACATTACCAAAAATATATTTACAAGGGGTATCTTTACAAATCCTTTCCCACCGACAAATTCATATACAAAAAAGAAAAAGGGGAAATGACGTGAGTCTAGTCTTCACCTCACTACTCTCTGGATCGCCTTCGGAATCCTCGTCCGAAGTGGCCGAAAATGCCGATTCTTTCTCCAAGGTTCGGGCTTCCTCAATCTCAGCTGAGAGATCGGCAACTTTAGAGCTTGCTCCTTTGAGATCCTGCTTCCTTGCCTTTGAACGAGCGTAAGCGATGGCCCGAGTCAGCTTCTGCTCGGCCTTTTCTGATATCTCTTGGGCTCGTTCATTCGCAGTAGCGACATCCTTCATGAATGAAGACGCATTTTCTTCAGCCTCAAACTTGGCAATAGATAGTGCCGCAGCCTCTTTCTGAGCACTCCAAAGAATGCCCTGGATTGATGTCAACTCCATTCGCAAAAGGTCTCTCTCCGAGGTCACGGCCTCATTTTACCCCCTCAGCTCGAGGATCTCTGCATTCTTGGTTGCAACCTCTTCCTGAAGTTGCCTCACGAGGGCATCCTTTTCCCCGATATGCAAAGGAGAACAAGTTGATAAGCATCAATTTATAAGAATAATAAACGAGTTCATGGATGTCGTGTACCTTCTCAGCAAGGCTAGCCCTTTCCTAGCACACTCCCTCGAAACTAGCCTGAAGCCTGCTCAACTCCTCCCCCTTTCGGGCAGAGGAGGCCTTCGACTCCTTTAACTCCGAGGTGAGCTTCTCGATCTCCTTCCCACATCATGGAAGCTTGTCTTGAAGCCTAGAAAAGGCATGATCACACATTTCGATAGCCTACAACAAGGCGGAGAAGTTAGAAAACCAAAGGTAAAGATTGAAGCGCAAATGTTATGTCAAAGAATATAACCTGTTGCTGAAGCCTCTCCCCCTCCTCGAGAGAAACAGGAGCATCAAGATCAATTTCCTCATCGATACTATCAAAGAGGTCTCTGAGCACATCTTACCCTACATGAGAGGCCCCCACATTGGCGGTACCTGGGTCCTATGCGTCCCTGATTTTCCCCGGTGAGTAGGGAGGGCCCAAATTAATGCCACTCAAGGCATATATTTCTCTAAGGGCCTCATCTTTCCCCCGAGAAGCTTCGGGTTTAGGCCCTCCAGAGTCACCAGCAACAGGTTCATCGGCATGGACTGTACTATGTCTGTCTTGAAACTCGGGGACTGTACCATGTCCGACTTGAAAACCTGACAAGCCCGCCTTTTCTCCACACCCCAAAAGAGGGTGAGACATTGTATTTGTACCTGGCCGTATCCGAGATAGCGGTAAGTGGTGTATTGGTTCGAGAAGAACAAGGTACGCAATTCCCTGTTTATTATGTAAGTCGGACCCTGGGTGATGCCGAAACCAGGTACCCGCACCTGGAAAAACTAGCTCTTGCATTAATAAGTGCATCTCAAAAATTGAAACCTTACTTCCAATGCCATCATATTTGCGTTTTAAAAACGTATCCCCTTCGAAGCATATTGCATAAACCCGAATTATCGGGCCCACTGGCCAAATGGGCCATCAAACTCGGGGGATATGATATCGAGTATCAGCCCTGAACGACAGTCTCAAATTTTGGCAGACATCGTAGCCGACTTCACTCCCTCCCTCATACCCGAGGTTGAGAAAGAAATTTTGCTAAAAAAGGGCACATCTTCCGGGATATGGACCCTGTTCACTGACGGCGCCTCGAATGTAAGAGGGTCCGGGCTCGGCATAGTTCTAAGGCCACCTACGGGTGGCGTGATTAGACAATCTATAAAAACCACAAGGTTAACTAACAATGAAGCCGAGTATGAGGCTATGATTGCAGGTCTGGAATTGGACAAAGACCGAGGAGCTGAAGTCATTGAAAGCAAAATATGATTCCCTCCTGGTGGTAAATCAAGTAAATGGGAGCTTCGATGTTCGGGAAGACAGGATGCAAAGATACTTAGACAAAATTCAAGTCACATTGCACCGCTTCAAAGAATGGACTCTGGTCCACATACCTCGAGAGGAGAATAACAAAGCCGATGCACTCGCAAACCTGGATCGTCTGTTGAGGAAAATGACATACTCCTCGGATCTGTTGTTCAACTATCCAAATCAGTGATTGAGGAAGGCCATGCCGAGATTCACTCCACTAGCCTAACATGGGATTGCGAGAAATAAATATATCGATTATTTGGAGAGCGGGAAGCTACCCACAGACCCAAAAGAGTCGAGGGCCCTGCGAACCAAAGCGGCCTGATTCTCGCTCGACGAAAACACAACTCTTCACCGAAGAACTTTTGATGGCCTCCTAGCAGTATCTCTGGGGCCAGGAGACACAGACTATGTGCTCCGAAAGATCCACGAGGGCACCTGCGGAAATCACTCCAGTGCTGATTCTTTAGTTCGAAAAATAATTAGGGCTGGCTACTATTGGGACAGCATGGAGAAGGACACTAGAGAATTCATCCGCAAATGCAACAAATGCCAAAGATTTTCCCCAATGATTCACCAACCCAGTGACAACTACATTCAATTTTATCGCCATGGCCGTTCATGAAATGGGGGATGGACATCGTCGGACCTTTACCAACGGCGCCAGGTAAAGCTAGATTTATTTTATTAATGACTGACTACTTCTCAAAATGGGTTGAAGCATAGACCTTTGAAACAATAAGAGAAAAAGAAGTCATTAATTTCATCTGGGACCATATCATGCGCCGATTCGAAATTCCTTCCGAGATAACGTGTGATAACGGGAAGCAATTCATCGGAAGCAAAGTGACTTAGTTCTTCGAGGACCACAAGATCAAAAGGATCCTGTAAATGCCCTACCACCCGTGTGCAAATGGCCAAGACGAGTCCACAAACAAAACCATCATTCAAAACTTAAAGAAGAAGTTGGAGAGCGCAAAGGGAAGATGGAGAGAAATATTAACCGAAGTGCTCTGGGCATATGGCACAACTCCAAAATCAAGCACGTGTGAAACGCATTTCTCCCTTGTATATGGTGCCCAGGCTTTGATACCGGTCGAGGTTAGAGAACCTACTGCCAGATTCCAACACACCATCGAGAGCTCGAACAATGAGTCCATGACTACTACTCTCGAACTATTTGATGAAAAGCGAGAAACCTCGCTGGTCCGAATAGCCGCACAAAAATAGAGGATCGATAGATACTACAACAAGAGAACAAATCTCCGATGTTTTGGAATCGGGGACTTAGTACTAAGGAAAGTCACCTTGAATACTCGAAATCCTAATGAAGGAAAGCAAGGTCAGAACTGGGAAGGACCGTACCATGTCCTCGGGGTAGTTGACAAAGGGTCCTACAAGCTCGGCACCATGGAAGGCGAACATCTTCCAAGCAATTGGAATATATCAATGCTCAAACTCTATTACTACTAAAATCAAAGGCCTTAGGTTTCCAAGGAATGTGTTGCACTCTTTTCCTTCAATCGAGTTTTTCATCCCCAAAAAGGGTTTTTTACCGACAAGGTTTTTAACGAGGCAACATCTATATGATACCTAAGGAAGACTCAACAAGTATTCAAGGCTTCTCTTCAATCAACCTCGAATACTGGGGGGCATCCCCCCCGGAAGGTCACCTTCTCGAAGAAGCCAAGACGTGCTAAATGGGGTCCTGATAGGAAAACGATGTACCGGGCCAAACGGTCTAACGAACCATGCCCGTACAGAATAACCGAGCCCCTGACAGCGAGAACACATATACTTGTACCAAGTAATCAAAGAATACTTTCCCCTCCGTCAAAGCATTTCACGTTTCAAAGAAGTTTGCTATTTTTTACAAAAAAGCTCCAGAGCCAAAAATGTCCCAAACACTCGGGGACTGGCGTCAAAAACTCGAAGCCATATGACCTTCGAATCAAAAGCATAGAACTCGCAAGCCCTCAACGAGGCAATGTCAAGTTTACAAAAACGACTCTATGGCCCAAAATGTCACGAACACTCGGGGACTGGCATTAGAAATTCGAAGCCATATGACCTCCGGGTCGGAAGCTTGGAACTCGTTAGCCCTCAATTAGGCAACATCAAGATTGCAAAAAATGGCTCCAGAATCAAAAACATCCCGAACACTCGGGGACTAACATCCAGAACACTCGGGGACTAGCGTCAAGAAACCTTCAATGTCTCAGGGACTGGCATCCCGAACACTCGGGGAGTGGCGCCAAGAAACCTTCAATGTCTCGGGGACTATCGCCAGTCTCCGCCTCATCGACTTATCAAAAACCTAAGGCCATAAGACCTAATATGAGCAACCTCGGTCTCGTAAGACCTATATAAGGCAACACCAATATCTGTAAGACCTCAAGTAAGGCATGAACTATACTCGTACCAAGTAACAATATCTGTAAGAACTCAAGCAAGGCATGAACTATACTTGTTCCAAGTAACAATATCTGTAAGACCTCAAGCAAGGCATGAACTATACTTGTACCAAGTAACCAAAACTGTAAGATCTCAAGTAAGGCATGTAAAAAAAATATAAGACCTTACAAAAGGCATTACCCCGACCTTAAAATTAAGGCAATATACTCGAACATGTAAGACCACTAATAAGGCATACACTTGGTATAGACACCAAAACTACTTCATTCGGGATGAAAAATGACCACGGTCGTAAGGCTCCGGCCAAACTAACGCGACTCGGGGACGCCCGACCATCGCTATAAAATCACAGGCCTTCAATTACTTCGAAAATACTTTGAAAAGAACTGGTGAAATAGGCTACCCTCGGAATAAGCAAAAGAGCTTCGAACATGTCAGATCCAAACTATAGGCTTCGAAACAATCAGCCACCGAGCGAAACCTCCCGAGGTGCTCATTTATCGCTACATAGCGACTCACAATCGAGGCTCTTATCGAGCCGTCAAAGACCCGGGCGAACACAAAACTTCAACAAAGTCTTTAATGAGGGGAAAATAAAGACTATATTAGAGATCGTACCGACCCTAATGCGTAAGAGCGACTGCCGCCAGCCTATATTAGAGGTCGTACCGACCCTAATGCGTAAGAGCCACTGCCGCCAGCCTATATTAGAGGTCGTACCAACCCTATTGCATAAGAGCCAGTGCCGCCAGCTCATATTAAAAGATCGTACCGACCCAATGCATAAGAGCCTAAGGGCCAGCTTTAAATTCAATGTAACTCGAGGGTCAGTGAATTCGAGTCGAAACCCAACTCGAAGACAAAGCCCTAAACGGTTAGCTGAATATGCCCAAAAGCAAAAGCATAAGAGCTTAAGATGCTAGCTTACAAAGATCGTACCAACCCGACGCGTAAGAGTCTGAGAGCCAGCTCAAAAATAAAAAACTTAAGGGTCAATGAGCTTGAGTCAAAGTCCGACTCGAAGACTGAGCCCAAAACAGTTAACTAAAAAATTCCCTAAAGGCAAAAAGCGCAAAAACCTAAGTATTCGCTTATATCAAAGGTCACACCGACCCGACGCGTGAGAATCTAAAAAATCCGCACAAATAGCCTCAGGGCTGACACGACAGTCTTACAGGTCGATAAACCCAGGAAAACATAAAAGATGGTAAAATAAAGTCACATAGCTCGGGGCTCAAGCCCCAAACGATCAACTTTCGACCATTGCAAAACGCTCGACGGTAGCAGGAACCCAAGGGTCTAAATTTGAGACCCACGACTTCGGATCAATTGCCAAACGAATGCCGCAAGTCGTTCAAAGGAAAAATACAAAAAGGTAAAAAGTTGACACATATATATAAAAAGATTTGTGTACGGAAGAAATCAGCGGTTCGATTTTAGGGTCACCAATGCGCCTCGAAAAAAGTGCCTCCAAAAGTTCGAATCTTAGCTCGAGGCTCTGGCCTCGAGGGTTCTCAGTAATCTACTTCGAGATAGCGTAAGCAACGGACGACCTCGAGGAAGGGTAAATCAGTGGTGTCGGTGGATCGGTGTGAGGTCCCAAGGCACGTGACTAGAGCTGACAAAGTCTATTAGGCTAGTCCAAACCCGTACCACGACATTAAACGGTTGTACCAGCCCCATATATTTGTAATAAATGCATTTGTACTATGTTGTGATTCCCCCTCATATATAAAGGGGATCTGATGCTCAAGATTGAATATACAAGAACATTCTCTCTGCTCTCTAACATATTCTCTTGACTTTATTGCTTCCATTTATTGCTCATATTCATTGTGTTCTATTTCTTGTTCTTCATTTATTTCTTATCATTGGTCATAAAGAGCCATCATCGTGGCTCTCATAACTGTTATTCCTCTCTCAACTGCTCCAAGCCGGCTATCTGACTCGACCTCGAGGGCCTATACATGCCGGCTCGAGGCCTAGATTTCCAACCAATCGGTTTGGCTATTACATAATTTTTTAAGTTGTAATCTTGCTTTCTAATCTTTTACTTAGCATCCATTGCCTATCAACTAGCATAGAAACAGATCATGTATTTTTAGAACCACAAAATCAAATTTAATTGTAATTACCATTTTCACGGTAAATAGTTTGGCGTCCACTGTGGAGCTTAAAATAATAGTGATTATTTTCTTGCTGGTTTAACTAAATAACGCAAGTTACCTTTCGCACTTTTTCTTGTCCAAGATCTTTGATTTCAGGTCAAAATGTCTAACTCAGTAAATGCACGTGAAAACAACAATATTGAAGACCATGGAGAGAACGATGTGGATGTTCCAGGTGTTGGTGTACCACCATGAAACCCTGAGAATGCACCAGAACCAATTCCTGTGGATGCGTTCTCACACGATGCCCAACACGACGATATAAGCTCCCACACTAACAGGAGCATACATCAAGGAGATCAACAAGAAGTCCAAAAAACTCCAGCTCGAGAGGAACAGGAGGTCGTCCTTCACGTTATTTTTGAGATGTTGCAGGCACAACAGCTGGCAATCGCTCGGCTGCAGAGCCACCAAAAAACCCAAGTACATCAGCCCCAGGAACGGCCCCTTGGACGGAACACGTACCAGAAAGATCAAGCAATAACGGGTCGGCAGCCGACCCCCCATCATAAAGATGCTCGAGGACCTCACAAGGAGGATCGAGTCGGGCGAGAAGAAGATAGAAGCCAACGACAAGAAGGTCGAGACCTAAAATTCCAGGGTCGACCAAATTCCGGGCGCACCCCCAGTCTTGAAAGGTGTGGATTTAAAGAAGTTCGTACAGAAGTCGTTCCCACAGGAAGCGGCTCCAAAACCCATTCCAAAGAAGTTTACAATTCTAGACCATCCGAAGTACAATGAAACCTCAGACCCTAATGAACACGTTACTGCTTACACTTCAGGAGTGAAGGGAAACGACCTAAAGGACGACGAGATCGAGTCCGTCCTACTGAAAAGTTTGGAGAAATGCTTTCAAAGGGGGCAACGATGTGGTATCACAACTGTATTGGGGAAAATTGTATTTATATATATATGGTGACGTGTCATGACACGTAGACTGGTCAAATATTCAAAGAATTAAGGTTGGTTAACAGACACGAGCAACAACAGATACGGGCAGCAACATATACGAGCAAGTTAAATGAAGAAGGCACGAGCAGTCATACAAGTAATTCAACGCTCGTACCTATTCAAGACATTCAAAGGTCAAAGATTGAGAAGAGTCAAAGGAATGAATCTAACAGCCAAAAAGAGACCAGATACAACATTTAGTGAGTATTAAATACTAGAAACATTAGAGAATATGTATTTAATGTATATGATTGCATAACGTAACATTTAAGGTCATTAATTGCCCATAATTTTCTTATTATGACAAAGGTAAAGTCTGTATTCCCAAAACGGCTATAAAGGGGAAAGTCACAAACAACTGTAGGGACACGAGGAAAACACTACTGGAATATACTTTGATTTACTTGCTTTCTGATTATATTATTCACAAATCTCTTTCTTTATATACTTTTTTCCGATTATCAGTAACCCGAGTTATTCTAAATTCAAGCTTTGACCTAAAATCTAATTTTTGGTTAAACAAATTGGTTCCGTTACCGGGAATCTGATAATCAATTATATCTCAACCTGATTTTCTTAATTGCATCAACCATGTCGAACAACAATGACAACACTCAAGGAAACCCAGAAATTCAAACAATCTAGCAACTTCAGGGAGACTCTCCACGAGGCTCTCCACAAGGCTCTCCACGAGGCTCCCCATGACGGTCTCGTGAAGGCACTCCTGATGGATCTCACAGAGATGGAAAGGCTCAATTCGAAAATGTTGAAACCATGAATGAGGCTTTGCAAAAACTTATTGCCTCTCAAGTCAATAAAGCTCTTCAGGCTATTGTTAGCCAATTACCTGCTGCTCCACCCACATATACTCCAAACAACAATACTTTGGAGAATCCTCGTTCAGGATTGGTTAATTCAGGCAGCGGTGGAACCCCTAGTGAAACACAAGAGGGAGACCGAGGTAATCCAGTTAATTCTGATTTACAAAATCTAGTACTAACCTTGCAGAAACAGCTTAAGGAGCAAAATGAACGCATAGAACAAATACCCGGAGTATCTCCCGTGATCAAGGGAGTAGATATAGATAAATATTCCCAACAACCATGGAAGCCAAGTTCTTCCCCCCTCCCAATTCCAATGAAGTTTAAGATGCCTGATATTCCAAAGTACGATGGAACAACAAATCCACGAGATCACGTTACTGCATTCACAACAGGTGTTAAGGGAAATGATTTGACTAAGCAATAGATTGAATCAGCATTGGTCAAGAAATTCGATGAAACACTCAATAAATGGGCCATAGAGCTAAGTGAATATGAAATCACGTACCTACCTAGAACAGCAATAAAATCGCAGATATTAGCTGATTTCGTGGCTGACTTTAGCCAAGGGATGCAACTAGAAGCAGAAAAAGAAGTACAAGTACTTAATGGGGCTAATCCAGGAACATGGACCTTATTTACTGATGGCTCATCTAACGTAAAAGGTGCAGGATTAGGAATTGTTTTAGTACCACCTACGGGTGAAACTGTTAGGCAAGCTATTAAATGTCATTCCGTAACTAACAATGAAGCGGAGTATGAAGCTCTGATTGCATATCTAGAATAGGCACGAGAACTTGGTATAAATCAAGTAGTGATCAAAAGTGACTCGCAACTCGTTGTTAGTGAAATGCTGGGGACTTACACAGCTAGGGAAGCAAGGATGCAACAGTACTTGGAAAAGGTACGGGAACTGATAAAGAAATTCCAAACTTGGAAGGTCATACAAATATCAAGGGATGAAAATGTTGAAGCAGATGCCTTAGCTAATCTCGTATCCGCAGCTGATGTGGCAAATGATGCAAATACTTCAGTTATACATTTATTTCATTCAGTTCTCGAACCTGATAAGAACGAGGTAAATTTTAATAATTTAACTTGGGATTAGAGAAACGAAATTGCTGTTTTTTTACAGTATGGTACCGTCCCTGATGACAAGAAACAAGCGCATGCACTTCGAAAAAAGGCTGCTGGTTACTGTTTGAAACAGTGGAATCTTTATCGTAAGATGTTCGGTGGTCCCTTAGAAAGATACCTCGGACCTTCTCAAACGGAGTATGTAATGAGGGAAATACATGAGGGGAATTGCGAGAATCACGCAGGAGGAAGATCACTGGTGAGAACCTTGATTAGAGCAGGGTACTACTAGCCTAAAATGGAAGAAGAAGCGGAATGTTTCGTAGCTAAATGTGATAAATGTCAAAGGTACGGTAACAACATGCATAGACCTGCGGAATTGTTACATCCGGTCATAGCACCAAGGCCATTCATGAAGTGGGGAATGGATATCCTGGGTCCATTACCACAAGCAAAAGGACAGGTAAAATTTTTGCTCGTACTTACTGATTATTTCACTAAATGGGTAAAGGCAGGAGCATTTAAACAGGTACGAGAAAAGGAGGTCAAGGACTTCATTTGGCGGAATATCATCTGCCGATTTGGTGTACCAAAGGAGATTGTATGCGACAATGGCCCTCATATGCGACTGGGTAGTGCAGGCCTTCACTCAAGGTTTGAACGAATAAAACTCGGTGGCTTCGAAATAGCTGAAGCTCAATTTGGTTGAATACCCCACCGTGACTTGGTCGGATGTTCACAACCGATATCAATCAAAAATCAGGGTCGAGGACAACCAATTAGGAGCCCCCTTGAGCTCGGTATACCCAAGCAGGCTTCTGGCAAAGGAGCCAAAGCCAAACAAAGAAAGGTACCAGCCATACACCGAAGACGGGAGAAACACCTCGAGTTGCAACATACCCCGAAGTGATCAAAGGATGGATCGGGGCAAGAACCCTCGAGGACTCGTAAATAGAACTAGGTTCTATAGGTACACGGGACCGACGAAGGCGCCCCGCTTGTCGGAATATAACTTCAACATCGATATTTTAGATATCGTGTTCGCCATCAACAAAATCAAAGACACCAGGTGGCCAAGACCTGTACAATCAGATCCTTCGCAAAGAAATCATAACTAAGTGTGTGAATTTAGCAACACGCACGGCCACAAGACCGAGGATTGCCACCAGCTCCGGGAAGAAGTAGCCCGACTACTCAGCTAACGTCACCTCCGAGAATTCCTCAATGATTGGGCCACAAATCAGTTCTGGGAAAGAGAGGAGACCAAGAAGAACGAAACAAATGAGCCACAACATGTCATCCACATGATCTTGGGAGGCATCGATGCCCCACAGGAACCCATGATCAGAAGAACAAAAATATTCATCACCAGAGAAAAGCAAACTCAGGGTTACATACCTGAGGATTCTCTCACATTAAGCGACAAGGTCATCAAGACCTTGTCTCAGCCTCACAACGACGCACTGGTAATCTCTTTCTTGTAAATACGTTTCAAATTAAACGTGTACTTGTGGATCCAGGTAGCTCAGCCAACATTATCAGGTCGAGGGTGTTATAGCAGCTCGGACTGCTTGACCAAATCGTGCCCGCCTCTTGAGTATTCAACGGATTCAACATGGCGAGCGAAACAACAAAATGGGAAATTACCCTCCTAGTCAACGTGGCCAACACAAGCCAAAATGCCAAATTCCATGTCATTGAAGGAGACATGAGATACAACGCCTTGCTCGGAAGGCCATGGATACACTGCATGAGAGCAGTACCATCCACCCTCCATCAAATGATGAAATTCCCGACAAAAGATGGGATAAAAACCGTCTACGAGGAACAACATGCAGCAAGAGAATCTTTATGGTGCACTATGTGACGCCGACACCAGTACCTCCACATTCGAAGGAGCCAAAGGGTATGCAAACAGTAAAATAGCGATAACACGCTACATTCTTGGCTACACCCGACTAAACAAAACGAAGGACCATACCATAACAAACGATTGAATCACACCAAGATCCAAAGCGCCGTCAGCACTAAGGTATGGCCATCTCTCTTTTTTCAGTTACATTTTATGCTAACCTGAATGCAGGTATCCGATCAAAACGGGTGAAGCGCTTTCCAAATTGAAGGCCTTAGGTTCCAAAAGCATGTGTTGCACTCTTTTCCTTCGACTAGGTTTTTATCCCAAGAAGTGTTTTACCGGCAAGGTTTTAAACGAGGCAACATCTATATGCTACCTAAGTAAGACTCAACAAGTATTCAAGGCTTCTTTTGCAATCAACCTCAAATACTGGGGGGCATCCCCCCGGAAGGTCACCTACTCGGAGAAGCCAAGATGCACTAAATAGGGTCTCGATAGGAAAATAATGTACCGGGCCAAACGGTCGAACAAACCGTGTACGTATAGAACAACCAAGCCCGTAACAGCAAAAATGTGTATACCAGTACCAGGTAATCTGAGAACACTTTTGTCATGCCCTAATCTCGGGAGGCGCGACCGGCGCTCAATCGTGTGAACCCAACTGAGCAAGCCTTATCAAACACTTTCTACCCATAGCAATATGAATAAGGAAGCCTTGTTTACATTTATTTAGACAATAGGAAAGATAGTACATTCAACACGGTTAGTTCATTTTATATCACAACCTTAAACCGTAGTTAAGTTTCCAAGATTCCATACAATTACACATTAGAGAAGCGAGAGCTAGAATTACAACATAGTTCGTAGACCCATCCAACACCCGTACATAACCCACACTTATGTCTACGGATCCTCTAAGGATGCAAAAGACAAGTATGACAATGCTGGTAACAAGGACCCGGCTATAACTCAAAAGTGGATATCTATAGGAAAAGATGTACAATATAACCCCCTTGAAGGAGAAAGGGGCTCACCAAGACTTTGAGAGGAGGATGCTCCGGTACATGCGATCGGTACTATCCGCGATGGAGCCACCTACATTCATTTAAAAATGTAGTGCCCCCGGCAAATGGGACGTTAGTACCATGGAATAGTACTAGTATATATAACTAAACACCATCCAGTTAGAAAGAACAACCATACAAGCATAAAAGAAATCATACGGACAACAAAGCTTCAAATAAGCATCACATCAATAATTTAAGAGATTCACATAGTTTTCACATAATTTCTAAAATTTTTTGTTGGGGCATTCCTTACCGTTGCATCATCATCCACATTAACACCGCTTCCTTGAGCGGATTCCGATCACGGCCCAATCGGCTAAGCCGTCTTACAAAGACGTTACTCGTATTTGATTCTCACTTTTGAGTTTCAATTATCAATACATTACCACCATGTGTGTATAACATGGCGTCCGATCACGGCCCGATCGGCTAAGCCGTCTTACCAAGACGTTACCCTTTTCCGTTAATCATCTCACTTCAATCTTTGGATTCACATGAATTAGTTTCTCGGCACTTGGGGCCACAAATTACCACATTCCACAACTCACATTTCGCATTATTCTCATTTTCAACATTTACCTTGCCATTTAGGATCATAGGCACATACAGAAGCAATTTAAGTTATAAACATAGAGAGGGATTCATCTAGTTCGGCATATTAATCAAAATGTAACCTTGACTTGACATTTAGGCATTTAGCACATAGCTCATGTTTTTCCACACATCCTCAATTTAGAAAGAATAACACACTAAACACATGGAAAAGCACCTTCCACATACATTTTCACAATACCAATTTATTTGACTTAACAAGTATCACATCAATCGAATTCTGGGCTTACAACATTTGCACGGGCACCATGGAGGCTCAATTTATAAAAGGAGGGGGGTTTTAGCCATACATACCTTGTTTAAGCTTTCCTTGAGTTACTACGACGTTCTGGCAATTCTAGCAATCCCAATCTACTTGAGACATAACAAAATTGAACACAAATTAGGAAGGTATTTATGGTTTCAGCTCATTTGAGCATTTTATCAAATACTAGTTGAGCATCTTGATTTCAAATCTCTTTTACAAGATTTCCTTCGTTCCCCAACCCAATCTTTACTTATTTATGTTCAGCAATCTTCCCACAAATCTAATTTGTACATGCATGTATACATAATACTATTACACCCAAGAATCATACCTCAATAACCCATCTCACAATCTCTACAACACCAACACAACCTAGGTTAGGCACCTATGACTTCCAATCACCATCCCATGAGTTACAATACTTAATTCATACTCATATTCCCATAATATATCCATATATGTAAGTCTAAGGGTGTAGGATTTACCTTTTGGAAGAAATCTTGCAAACCCTCCTTTGAGTTCTTGAAGGAATTTCTTGAAGATTTATGTGTTTTATGAGTAGATTTCATCAATACTAGTGTAGGAATGATGGAATTTCACACCAAGTTAATGGAGGTTGCTTACCTTGAAGACTGGGGGAGTTGAAGGTCTTGAGAGGGTGAAGGAAGACCCCAAACTTCGGCCAAGATGAATGGGTAAAAATGAACCCCGAAATGAGCATATAATGTTTCGGGTAACACAGGTGGCGCTGGGTGCTGCCTGTGGCTCTGATTCCAGTATCTCAAAAATTCCTGGCGCCATGGCTAGCGCCCGGTGCTACCCAGGATGCTGGCGATGGAAGGGACACGAAAATGGGTATAACTTTCTGTATATACCTCCAAATGACAAACGGTTTGATGAGTTGGAAACTAGACACAAAGAGCTTTAATGTGATAGGTATTGCATCGGACAAAACCTTATATAAATGGATATATGCTTTTCCAAAGTGAGGTCTTGTGCGTACTCATTTACAACTTTAGTCTATTATGAAATTTTCCAACTTAGCTTAGACTTAAGCCTCTCCTTAGACCCCAAATCACTTATAATATGACTTATACGCTTATTGACATATCCAATTAATATCCCTTATATCATGAATCCTCATTTGCACACAAGATAAAATAATTAGCCTACCCTGGCACCACGAAATCTTATATTACTTAGCAAAATTTTCTGGGGCTTTACATTCTCTCCCGCTTAAGATCATTCATCCTCGAATGAGGATAAAGGTTTATTCATTAGCCATCCTTATGTAACTTTAGCTTTTTTTTTCACATCATGAAATATATCAACAGCCCCGAATTTGGCTAACTCCTTAAATTTCCGAAAATTTCGCTTGAGTTTCCTTTGTAACTAGGCCTATCCACCTGTCAGAGGGCTCGAGATACATATCCTAACAACATATACATGTTCCATAGACATAACATAACTTTTTCAACACCAACCATGGCCGCATAGGAAACATATATAACCAAAATGGAATAGTTTAACATAGATCAAATCAAAAGATAAGAGTTCATCGGAACCAAATGCATAAAAGCTATTGCATGACTATTCAAACAAATGTGGGTACTTCTTTCTCATTTGTTCCTCGGCTTCCCAAGTGTCTTCCTCAACCTGCTAGTTCCGCCATAACACTTTTACGGAGGCAATTTCCTTATTTCTCAATTTCCGGACTTGCCTATCAAGTCCGGATGTACCAATGACATCTCGGGTGGCAGCTGGAGCTTGTATGTCACCTGACCAATCCTCTGAATGATTTTGTACCGTCCGACATACCTCGGACTTAATTTCCCTTTCTTCCCAAATCGCATGATGCCCTTCATGGGGGAAACCTTTAAAAATACCCAATCATCTTCTTTGAAATCCAAATCTCTACGACGAATGTCTGAATAAGACTTTTGGCGACTCTGAGCAGTTTTCACCTCTCTTTAATAATCTTGACTTTCTCAATAGTCTGATGCACGAGGTCCGGCCCTATCAATTCAGCTTCTCCAACCTCGAACCATCCAATGGGAGATCTACATCTCCTACCATACAACTCCTCAAATGGTGCCATCTGGATACTAGCATGGAAGTTGTTGTTGTAAGCAAATTCTATGAGTGGAAAATGGTCATCCCAACTACCTTTGAAATCAAGAGTACAAGCACGCAACGTGTCCTCAAGCGTCTGAAAGCTGTGCTAAGATTTACCTGTGTACCCACACCTTGCTAAAATTTATTCCAAAAGTTGGCAGTGAACTGAGCCCCTCGATCTGAAATGATTGAGACTGGAGTGCCATGCAACCTGACTATTTCTTTGATATACAACTAAGCATATTGTTCCGCTATGTCGGTAGATTTAACTAGCAAGAAGTGCGTTGATTTCGTAAGTCGGTCCACAATCACCCAAATTGAGTAAAACTTGTGCAGAGTGCGCGGCAACCCTACCACGAAATCCATGTTGATCATCTCCCATTTCCACATTGGAATCTCTATGCTTTGGGCCAATCCACCGGGCCTCTGATGTTCGACCTTTACTTGCTGACAGTTCGGACATTTTTCCACAAAGTTAGCCACATCCCTTTTCATGTCATTGCACCAATAAACTTCCCTGAGATCATGATACATTTTCGTAGAACCTGGGTGCACGGAATACCAGGAAGTGTTAGCTTCTGCCATCATCCTTTCCCGAAGACCGTCAATATCCGGAACACATAGGCAGCCTTGGTACCGTATGGTACCACCATCCATGCCAAGGGAAAAAGCTGTGGTCTTGTGTTTGTGAATCCCCTCTTTCAGTTGTGCTAACAATGGATCGTTGAATTGCTTCTCTTTCACTTCCATCACAAGCGATGATTCAGCCCTATTTCGCACAATCACTCCTCCTTCATTAGAGTCCGCCAGGCGAACTCCCAAACTAGCCAACTGGTGAACCTCCTTGGCCAACGGCCTCTGATATGCCTCCAAATGAGCCAAGCTCCCCATATATTTTCGACTAAGAGCATCTGCCACCACATTAGCCTTTCCCGGGTGATTGAGAATATCAATGTCATAGTCCTTGAGTAACTCTAGTCATCTTCTTTGTCTCAGATTCAACTCCTTCTGCTTGAAAATATATGGAAGGCTCTTGTGGTCTATAAATACATCCACATGCACCCCATACAAATAATGTCGCCAAATCATTTTTGCAAACACCACTGCCGCAAACTCCAAGTCGTGGTTCTTGAGTTTCCTAGAAACGTAGGCTATAACCTTGTCGTGTTGCATTAACACCCACCCAAGCCCGATCCTTGAAGCATTACAATACGCCACAAATCCCTCTGTACCCTCTGGCAGGGTTAATAACGGCGCTGTAGTCAGTCTTGATTTCAATTCCTGGAAACTCCTTTCACAAGCATCGGACCATTGGAATTTAATTGCTTTCTGGGTCAAATTAGTCAATGGAGAGGCAAGAGTAGAAAACCCCTCTACAAATCTCCTGTAGTACCCAGCCAAACCCAAGAAATTTTGAATCTCTGTTGGAGTGATAGGTCTGGGCCAATTCCTCACTGCTGCAATCTTTTGAGGATCAACCATAATTCCTTCCTTGGAGACGACATGACCCAAGAACGCGACGGATTCAAGCCAGAATTCGCATTTTGAAAATTTTGCATACAGTTGATGTTGCTGAAGAGTCTGCAGAACTGCCTTGAGATGCTTAGCATGATCTTTTCGACCTCGGGAATATACAAGAATATCAGCAATGAATACTATCACAAAGGAGTCTAGAAAAGGCTTGAAGACTCGATTCATAAGATCCATGAAAGCTGCCGGGGCATTTGTTAGCCCAAAAGACATCACCATAAATTCAAAGTGCCCATACCGAGTCCTAAAAGCTGTTTTTGGAATATCCTGTTCTCTTATCTTCAATTGATGATACCCAGCCCGCAAGTCAAATTTTGAGAAACACGTAGCACCTTGCAACTGATCAAACAAGTCATCTATCCTTGGTAGAGGATATTTATTTTTGATTGTGACCTTGTTGAGTTGCTGGTAGTCAATACACATCTGTAGCGACGCATCTTTCTTTCTTACAAACAAGACCGGCGCGCCCCATGGTGATACACTCGGCCGAATGAAACCCTTTTCTAGAAAATCCTCAACTGTTCCTTGAGCTCTTCCAATTCTTCCAGTGCCATTCTGTAAGGCGGAATTGATATAGGCTCCGTGCCTGGCATCACATCGATCCCAAAATCAATCTCCCTGTCTGGAGGAATTCCAAGGAATTCATCTGGAAAGACATCTAGAAATTCATTCATAACTGGCATGGACTCAAGGCTAGGCGCCTCGGCATTGGTGTCTGTAACCCGAACTAAATGATAGATAAACCCCTTCTTGATCATCTTTGCGGCCTTAAGGTAAGAAATAAACTGACCTTTAGGCACTACATTATCTCCCTTCCATTCAACAACGGGCTCATTAGGAAATTCAAGACTCATGGTTCTAGTCTGACAATCAAGTTTGGCAAAGCATGAGTAAAGCCAATCCATTCCCATTATTACATCAAAATCGACCATCCTTAATTCAATAAGATCGGCCGTGGTATCCCTACCCCGTACCGTAACAGCACAACCTCTATAAACTCGAGCAGCCGTAATAGACTCACCCACCGGAGTAGACACCAAAAATGGCTCATGAAGCTGATCCGATTCTATCCCAAATTCCATAGCAACAAAAGGAGTAACATAGGACAAGCTGGAACCGGGGACAATAAGTGCATACACATCATGAGATTGGACAGTCAGAATACCTAAAACAACATCTGGAGAAGCCTCTGCAGTCTGGCGACCACTCATAGCATAGAATTGGCTGGGTCCTCCTGAACTCTGCGCACCACCCCTAGCTACACCACGCCCTGCGGGTGCTATGGCACCTCGAGCTGGAGAGGGGCTGAGGATGTAGCAGCTGCTGGACTGGATGACGGTGTTGTGCCCCTACCCGTTCCCTGGCGGGATGTATGACAATGCCTCTGAATGTGGCCCCTCATCCCACATCCATAACATACGGGTAACTCCAAGTAGCAAACCCCTAAGTGCATCTTCCCGCACTTGGGGCACGGAGATCTCTGCTGCTGCTGGGATCTCTCTCCTGACCGACCCCGCTGATAGGATCCTTTGTTGCCCTGACTAGGCCTGAAATGACTCCACTACTGCTGCTGGCTGGGCCCTGATGGCGGTGCACCGGCTGAAGACTGTACAATAGACTGGGACGACCCTGCTGATCCTCCCCTGAAAGCTGATCTTCCCCCACCGAATGATTCACCCATGTTGCCCGTAGACCGGGTCTTTCTGTTACCCTCTCTCTCCATTCTGTTCTTCAATTTACGATTCTCTGTGGCCTGAGCAAATGCCACCATCTTCCCATAATTCATGTCATAATTCAATGCTGTTGTAGAAGCCTCGTTAATAGTTAAAGGATTGAGACCCTGAACAAACCGACGCACCCTAGCCCCCATTGTGGGCAACATATGAATAGCATATTTAGAAAGGCGAGGAAAATCCATATGGTACTCCCACACACTTCTGCTACCCTGATTCAGATTCTCAAACTCTGCTGCACAAGCTGCCCTTGTCTCGGCAGGCAGGAAATGATCTATAAAGGCATCAGCAAACTCGCTCCACCTCGCCGGAGGGCTCCCCTCCTCACGGGAATCTTCCAACAACTCAAACCACGAATAGGCCACCCCTTTCACACGGTAGGCAGCCAACTCTACTCCCTCTGTCTCAGTTTCACGCATAACCCTGAGGGTCTTGTGCACCTCATCAACAAAATCATGAGGGTCTTCTTCTGGATTGGCACCCGTAAATACTGGAGGGTCTAACTGAAGAAATCTGTTCACGCTGGAACTGGTGGAATCCCCTTGCTGGCTGGATGAACTAGGTGCAACATTTGACCTCTAGGCCTGAGAGGCCGCTAGCTCGGTCAACATCTGAATAGCTCCCCTAAGATCCCCATCAGAGATACCAGAACCGGAAGTTGGGGCTGGAGGTGGAATAAGAGTATCAATGGGAGGGATAGTAGTACCCTCCGTAGGTGTAGGAACTGGGGTAGTCTGCTCTGGAATAGAAGAACCAGGCAGGGTGATAGCAGGGCGGCTACCCTCACCCGCAATGTCAAGCAATGAATCATCAGCCACTCCTGAGGTGGCATTGGTTTCTTGGCCAGTTCTCGCTTTCTTCTTAGGTTCCATTTACTGAAAGATAGAACAATGCACTAATTAGATAGGGGATAGTTTCATAATTAGTTGTACCGCACGATCCAGAATATCAAAGAGGGGTGTTATTCCTAAATGCCCAAGTAGCCTCAAACTTATAGATGTGGTCGGCTACACACTGATAAGAAGGACTCTACTAGGCACGGCTCCGAGACATCCTAGGACACCTTAAAACCTTAGGCTTTGATACCAAGTTTGTCACGCCCCAATCTCAGGAGGCGCGACTGACGCTCAATCGAGTGAACCCAACCGAGCAAGCCTTATCAAACACTTTCTACCCATCTCAATATGAATAAGGACGCCTTGCTTTTATTTAGTTATAATAGGAAAGATAGTACATTCACCACGGTTAGTTCATTTTATATCACAACCTTAAACCGTAGTTAAGTTTCCAATATTCCATACAATTACACTTTAGAGAAGCAAGAGCTAGAATTACAACATAGTTCGTAGACCCGTCCAACACACGTACATAACCCACACATATGTCTACGGAGCCTCTAAGGATGAAAAAGACATGTATGACAATGCGAGTAACAAGGCCCCGGTTATACCTCAAAAGTGGATATCTATAGCAAAAGATGTACAACATAACCCCCTTGAAGGAGAAAGGGGATCACCAAGACTTTGAGAGGAGGATGCTCTGCTACGCGCGATCGGCACTATCCGCTATGGAGCCACCTACATTCATTTAAAAATGTAGCGCCCCCGGCAAAAGGGACGTTAGTACCATGGAATAGTACTAGTATGTATAACTAAACACCATCCAGTTAGAAAGAACAACCATACAAGCGTAAAAGAAATCATAAGGACAACAAAGCTTCAAATTAGCATCAAATCAATAATATAGGAGATTCACATAGGTTTAACATAATTTCTAAAATTTTTGGTTGGGGCATTCCTTATCATTGCATCATCATCAACATTACCACCGCTTCCTTGAGCGGAGTCCGATCACGGCGCGATCGACTAAGCTGTCTTACGAAGACGTTACTCTTATTTCATTCTCACTTTTAAGTTTCAATTATAATAACATTACCGCCATGTGTGTATAACATGGCGTCCGATCAATGCCCGATCGGCTAAGCCGTCTTACCAAGACGTTACCCTTTTCCGTTAATCAACTCACTTCAATCTTTGGATTCACATGAATTAGTTTCTTGGCACTCGGGGCCACAATTACCACATTCCACAACTCACATTTCGCATTATTCTCATTTTCAACATTTACCTTGCCATTTAGGATCATGGGCACATACAAAAGCAATTTAAGTTATAAACATAGAGAGGGATTCATCTAGTTCGGCATATTAATCACAATGTAACCTTGATTTGACATTTAGGCATTTAGCACATAGCTCATGTTTTCTCACACACCCTCAATTTAAAAAGAATAACACACTAAACACATGGAGAAGCACCTTCCACATACATTTTCACAATATCAATTTATTTGACTTAACAAGTATCACATCAATCGAATTCCGGGCTTACAACATTTGCACGGGCACCATGGAGGCTCAATTTCTAAAATGAGGGGGGTTTTAGCCATGCATACCTTGTTTATGCTTTCCTTAAGTTACTACTACGTTCTGGAAATAGCAATCCCAATATACTTGAGACATAACAAAATTGAACACAAATTAGGAAGGTATTTATGGTTTCAGCTCATTTGAGCATTTTATCAAATACTAGTTGACCATCTTGATTTCAAATCTCTTTTACAAGATTTCCTTCATTCCCCAACCCAATCTTCACTTATTTATGTTCAACAATCTTCCCACAAACCTAATTTGTACATGCATGTATACATAATACTATTACACCCAAGAATCATACCTCAATAACCCATCTCACAATCTCTACAACACCAACACAACCTAGGTTAGGTACCTATGGCTTCCAATCACCATCCATGAGTTACAATACTTAATTCACACTCCTATTCCCATAATATATCCATATATGTAAGTCTAAGGGTGTAGGATTTACCTTTTGGACGAAATCTTGCAAAGCCTCCTTTGAGTTCTTGAAGGAATTTCTTGAAGATCTATGTGTTTTATGAGTATATTTCATCAATACTAGTGTAGGAATGATAGAATTCACACCAAGTTAATGGAGGTTGCTTACCTTGAAGATTGGGGGAGTTGAAGGTCTTGAGAGGGTGAAGGAAGACCCCAAAGTTCGGCCAAGATGAATGGGTAAAAATGAACCCCGAAATGAGTATATAATGTTTCGGGCGCCACAAGTGGTGTTGGGCGCTGCCTGTGGCGCTAATTCTAGTATCTCAAAAATTCCCGGCGCTACCCAAGACGCTGACGACGGAAGGGACACAAAAACGGGCATAACTTCCGGTATACACCTCCAAATGACGAACGGTTTGATGCGTTGGGAACTAGAATCAAAAAGAGTTAATTTGATAGGTTGTGGATCGTACAACACCTTATATAAATGGAGATATGCTAGTCCAAAGTGAGGTCTTGTGCGTACTCATTTACAACTTTAGTCTATTATGAAATTTTCCAACTTGGCTTAGATTTAGGCCTCTCTTAGACCCCAAATAACTTATAATATGACTTATACGCTTATTAACATATCCAATTGATATCCCTTACATCACGAAATCTTAAATTACTTAGCAAAATTTCTGGGGCTTTACAACTTTCCCTTTCATCAAAGCATTTCGCGCTTCAAAAAAGCTCGGTATTTTTTAAAAAAATGGCCCCAGAGCTAAAAAAATGTCCCGAACACTCGGGGACTGGCATCAATAACTCGAAGTCGTATGACCCCCGGGTTGGAGCTTCAAACTCGTAAGCCCTCAATGAGGCAACATCAAGATCACAAACGGCTCCAGAGCCAAAAAAGTCCGAACACTCGGGGACTGGCGTCGAAAACTCATGGCCACATGACCTCCGGGTCGAAAACTCCAAAATCGCAAACCCTCAATGAGGCAATACCAAGTTTACAAGCAATGGCTCCCGAGCCAAGAAACTTTCGATGACTTAGGGACTATCGCCAATCGCCACCTCGATCGACTTATCATGAGCATAAGTGGCGAGCTTTGTCTAGGGGTAGATGGGAGGAAAAACATCACGACATCGGGGAGTTCTTTAAAGTGAGATCGTGCCCTCTAGGAGAGGGAGAAGGACAGCCGGCTTTAGGATCGAGGGAACAACCGAGCCCGTAACAGCAAAAATGTGTCTACTTGTACCAAGTAATCAAAGAACACTTTCCCCTTCATCAAAGCATTTCGCGCTTCAAGGAAGCTCGGTATTTTTTGCAAAAACGACCCTAGAGCCAAAAAATGTCCCGAACACTCGGGGACTGGCGTCAATAACTCGAAGCCGTATGACCCCCGGGTAGGAGCTTCAAACTCGTAAGCCCTCAATGAGGCAACATCAAGATCACAAAACGGCTCCAGAGCCAAAAACGTCCCGAACACTCAGGGACTGGCGTCGAAAACTCAAGGCCACATGACCTCCGGGTCGGAAACTCCGAAATCGTAAATCCTCAAAAAGGCTATACCAAATTTACAAGCAATGGATCCCGAGCCAAGAAACTTTCAATGACTCGGGGACTATCGCCAATCGCCACCACCATTGACTTATCAAAACCTGAGGCTATAAGACCACATGCGGGCAGCTTCGGTCTCGTAAGACCTTTATAAGGCAACAACAATATATGTAAGACCTCAAGCAAGGCATGAACCATGCTTGTATCAAGTAACCAAAACTGTAAGCCCATAAAGGCATGCAAAAACTTATAATACCTTACAAAAGGCATAATCCCGATCTCAAAGTTAAGGCTATATATCGAACTTATAAACCCCTAAAAAGGCATACCCTCGATATAGACCCCGAAACTACTTCACTCGAGGATTGAAAGGCTCCGGCCAAACACAAATGACTATGGTCACAAGGTTGTACTAGCAAAACTAATGCGACTCGGGGACGCCCGGTCGTCACTATAAAATCATAGGCCTTCAATTACTTCAAAAACACTTTGAAAAGAACTGTTTAAACATGATACCCTCGACATCGGCAAAAGAGCTTCGACCGTGTCAGCTCTAAACTATATGGCTTCAAGATACTCGGCACCGAGCCAAACCTCCTGAGGTTTTTGATCATTGCTATATAATGACTCACAATCGAGGTTTTATCGAACCATCAAAGAGTCAGGCAAACACAATTTCAAAATGTCCTTAACGAGGGAAAAATAAAGCACATACAAGAGGTCGTACCGACCCAATGCGTAAGAGCCACTGTCGCCAGCCCATATAAGAGGTTGTACCGACTTAATTCGTAAGAGCCACTATCGCCAACCCATATAAGAGGTCGTACCGACTCAATGCGTATGAGCCACTGTCGCTAGCCCATACGAAAGGTCGTACCGACCCAACGCGTAAGAGCCTAAGGAGCAGCTTTAAACTCTAAAACTTGAGGGTTGAATGAGCTCAAGTCGATACCTGACTTGGAGATTGAACCCAAAATAGTTAAATAAATATGCGTAAGAGCAAAGGCATAAGAGCTCGAACGTCGGCTTATACTAAAAGGTCGTACCGACCAAGAGCATAAGAACTTATAGGCTAGCCCAACGAGCTCCAGGGCCATACCATGAATCTGAAGGTTCCTTTTAACTCAAAGACCAATTCATCTGGCTAAAATCAAGGCAAAAGGAAATGCATGAAGAATAAAACCACAGGGCTTCCTTTTATACATATATATATGAGAGAGTACAAGTTTCATTTACAAGGTTCCTTGAAAGCACTGTACACAAAACAAGAAAGGAAAGGCCTAATCTACGTCCCCCTCGGGGACTATGGTCCGTCGGCCTCTTTCTCGCCATCGTCGTCATCAGACAGAAGGCACTTAGCATCATATTCTTCTGCCTTCGCCTGCTTTATCTCTTCCGAGAGATAGAAGCCCCTAGCATGAATTTCCTCGAGGGTTTCCCTTCGGGATTCACACCTCACATACTCTTTATTCCTTCTCTCCTGGTTGAGAGCCCCCCTTAGCTCAGCACGATCATCTGCAGCGTCCTCCAAATAGGCAGCCACCTTCTTATGAGCCTTAATTCGGATTTTTTCGGCTTCAGCCCGGGCATCCGCAACTTCGGCCTTCATCTTCAGGAGCTCAGACTCGAACCTTGGAATCATGTCCGTTCAGACAAAGCCGTTCTCGTGAGCGTTGCGAAGTTTCACTTCGAGGGCAGAAGCCTTAGCCAAAGCATCTTTTCTAGCCGATATCTGGGTGTCCACCCAAGCCTTTAGCTCATCGCTCTCGTGCTTAGCTTGACCAACTTCGCTCCTAAGGCATTCCAGGCCCTCCTTCTTTTTCTGCAAACTGAAGTAAACGAAACATCAGCCTCAGAAGATAAAAGAAGAAACACGTACTCCCTTGAAACAGAAGTTACCTACTCCTCGAGGTAGCATTCATAGTTCAAACTGCGACTCGCCTCATACCGCAAGTGTGCCAACTTGTCTTCCCTTTCATCTCAAAGAAGCCTGAGGGATTTCTCCCCCTCAACGGCTTTTTTCAGCCTGGCCTCACAGCGAAGCAGCTCAGATTTGAGCTTGTTAAAAGCCTGTGGAAGAGAAACATGATAAGAGAGCAAAAATTGCAAAAATTACAAAACCAATGTAATCGGCTAAAACTCACCACGGATTAGAGGCGTTGAGCTCCCTCTAAGGTCAAGCGGAGACTTGCTAGCCCGGCTCCGTTAACCCTAACAGAACCATTCCCGGTTGATATATGGTCATCCGACGTATATGGCCCCTGGCTTCGAATGCCCCTCAAAGTACCTTCAACGGGAGAAAAAGCCGGCAGCAGGGATCCCTCACTCCTCGAGGTACCTATGATGGGAAAAGAATATGGCAGCGGAGGAGGGACCATTTTTCTTAAGCCAGAGAACTCGGTTGCTGCAGGTTCGGCTGATACGCCCTCTCTAAGCCTACTGGCCAGACGTGTCTTGCTATAATCATCGTCGCCCTGCAAAAATATTTTATGCTTATTGTTATTATTATCATCCCCTGGTCCTAAAGCCGGCGGTCCTTCTCCCTCTCCTAGAGGGCACGATCTCACTTGAAAGAACTCCCCAATGCCTACGATGATAGAGTTAGTACGTAGAAAGAGAAAGTGCCCTTCAAAATAAAGAGAGGGGGGAGAGTAAATCACATAGCACGTTCTGTGATGTTTTTCCTCCCATCTACTCCTAGACAAAGCTCACCACTTACACTCATTATAAGTCGAGTGGGTCGCCAACTTCCGAGCCTAATCCGGCAGATCGAGGACCTTACCCGGCATCCATGAAATTGCTGCAGAAAGGGAAAGGAAGGTGCATTTATGGAGCCCGCCTTCGCCATAATTAAAAAACTATAAAGGCACGAGTGTACCATTTACGTAAAATTCCATTCCTCAAGAAATGAGAGAAATTCCACATGGATAATATCGGCAGTCCGTACTCAGATGAATCGGCTCATCCATCCCCGTTCTCCGTCTTCTTCATCATCAACAACGAAAGGCGTGGTAGATCAACATCGTAGGGTTAGCAGACCTAGATGGTGAAAAGGCCGGCACAGCCTGATAAGATGATTAAGAGTGAAATCAAGCCCTGCTTTCTCCACGAAGAACCTCATCATCAATACTATCCGCCAAAATGACGGGTGAATCTGTGCCAAGGTAACCTGATACTTTCGACAGAAGTCGAGCACAACTCTATCAAGGGGGCCTAGTGTGAAAGGATACGTGTACACGTTCAAAAACCCCTCGGCATGGTCCATGATGCTCTCTTCCGGGGAAGGTACCCGCAATACTACCTTCCCCCCATCCACAATCCTTCCTTGCCGATTCAAGGTGCTCCTCTCCTATTAAAGAAATAATTTTTGAGGCATACTCCCAATGACCTCGAAAAATGAGAGACCTTTCTGACTGAAGATCCCTCCTCGAAACAAAATTCCCAGAGGATGACTCGCCTGGCACCGGCTGCACACCGCCAACCAGGCGGGAACCAGAGGCGAAACTCCATTCACCTTGCCAAGCAGACCCTGACGTAGCAGTCATGACTGTGGTAAAACTAGAGAATTGGAGCGGGAATTCAAGCAATGGCGTCAAAACTGAAATGATGGAGGACCTAACGCAACAAAGGAGAACTCTTTAAAAGAGGATAACTACTCAGAATAGCGGAACCTTCAAAAGAGCGAAGACAACCCTATATATGGAGAAAGCGGCGACTATCTGCCTGCCTCAAAGGCCAATTCAAAATGCTGGCTAAAGCCTTTATCGCTTTGGGAAGATGTACTGGCGGGATCGCCTCGATCATTTCATGACCATGTCATACACACTTGATGCCATCATACGATGTTTTGGGGTCAGAGACCCCCGCATCAACCAAGACTCCAGATGGTACCCGATCTCGAGGACTTCTGTAAAAAAATATATACTCCAAGAAGCCATTAATATCATTATGAGCCTCGATATGGTACCCGATCTCAAGGACCTTCACCAAGAAGAAGATATACTTTAAGGAGTCATTAATATCAATACAAACCTCGAGATGGTACCCGATCTCGAGGGCCTTTGTCTAAAATAAGACAAGCTCTAAAAACCTACTCATACGGGAATGGCCTCGAGATAGTACCCGATCTCGAGGACCTCCGTCAAAAAAGAAGAAAGGCTCTAAGGGGCCATCAATATCATTGCAAACCTCGAGATGGTACTCGATCTTGAGGACCTCCGTAAAAAAAAGGCTTCTGAGGAGCCATTAATATCACTATGAGTCTCGAGATAGTGCTCGATCTTGAGGATCCCTGCCAAAACAAAAATTAAGCTCTAAAAAGAGCCGCTCATATATAAACCCAACCTCGAGGTAATGTCCTGCCTTGAGGATTTCTGCTATTGGGAATGCGGGTCATTCATCCAACCCCTTGACCCTCGAGCTACCTGAGCTCGAGCCAGTCCACACTCAAGGGTTACTGATGAATCCCTAGGGCTACCTTCACGCTAATTTCAAAGTAAGATTTTTGGGCCATCCGACCTTAGGCTAAATATCGCCCAGAGACTGTCCGTGAAAGTCTTGGGGCCATCTTTATTCCCAGGCACTCGAGGAAACTCTCTCTCTCGAACTACCAACGATAAGTTTGTTCTAAAAATCAAGGCCTCATTCTTATTCGATTCAAAGTCGCCGGTTTTGGCAGCCTAAGTCTGTACTGTGTTAATCTGGGCTTGGTCCGAGAGACAACGAAGTGTTTGAGGGAAAATTATATTGGCCTATCAAGAATCGAGGGAATACCTACACCCTTATCTAATATTCGGGCCAACCAGTAGAGTCACATGCTCAGTTTTTTCACAAATGCAAATAAAGAGGGAATTCAACATAAATCAGAGACAAATTGAAGAAATATCCTTGTATTAATAGACCATGATTACAAAATCCCACGAGGAGTCCTTACATATGATTACAAAATCCCACGAGGGGTCCTTACAGAGAAACAAAGAAGCAAAAAATATACATATAATAAAAGCTAAGAGTCCAATCTATTCTCAGGGTGCATCCTCGGCGGCAGTATCTTCAAGCACCATTTCCTCGGGGGCCTCATCTCGATCTTCCAAAATGGCATCTTCAAGAGAGAGGATGAGGAAGAGGAAAGTGATGCAGAAGAAACAGAAAAAAATGAAGAAAAAGCCGTAGCCCATCAAAGAGCAAAAACTTTTACCAGGCCAAGAAAATCATGACCCGATAAAAGACTTGGCGAGCGTCAGCCTTACCTGCACGACTGCTTTGAGTCCACTTCTTGGAACATTGTGCCTTGCAAGTTAGCGGCCATTTGTGCCACCTCACCCCACGGAAAGCAAAAGGGATGAAGTGCCACACCAGGCCGTAGTAGGGAGGTGAGCAGCGGTGTAGAGTCTGAACATTCTCCTGAGAAGCAGTGTAGAGTCCAAATATCTTCCTGAGTCGGAAGAAATCGGCGCCTATCTCGTCACCTCGGGTCAACAACAACAATAACAACAACAAATCAGTACAATCTTGCTCGGTAAGGGAAAGCCCTGGAAAAAGGCCATGGCGTGACTGATGTTTACCGTGAAAATGGTAATAACAATTAAATTTGTTGATGGGAATCTAAAAGTACGTGATCTATTTTTATGCTAGTTGTTTAAGCAGTTGAAACTAGATGTGTGAAGCTTAATGATGAAACACGAACTAAAGAAGGGTTATAATCAAACCGAGGGGCTTACTGTCCGGGCCTCGGACTAAACGATAAGGGACCTCGAGGTCGATGCCTGGGCTTGGGCTCGAGCTATCGGGGATAATCAAGAAGGGGCTAACAGTTAGGATATAATTAAATGAGGCTCTTTATGGCCGATATCAAGCAATAAATGAAGAACAAGTACGAAAACAATAAATGAAAGTGGTAGTCTCGAGCGAGTAAGTTAGAGAGAAAAGAGAGAGAGTTTTTATTGATCTTGTGTAGAATGGTTGGAGCAACAAAGTTTACAAAGTGGCAAGGATCCCCTTTATATAGGAAGGGGAATCTAAACATAGTACAAGATACACTAAATGATAAAGGAAGCAGGATGGGACATCTAACTAGCTTCATGATGTACACGCAGACCAGCATTAGACTAGCCTGGTAGACCTAAATGGCCCTGGATGCATTCTTCGGAAGCATACTATGACCGTCGGGGTCTCGTCCAACATTACCGGAACTGATTTTTGGCTCGATCACTAAGGAATTCCCGGAGATGTCCTTTGTTAAGTAGTCGAGCTACCTCCTCTCGTAGCTGATGACAATCATCGATCCTGTGGCCATACGTGTTGCTAAATTCGCACACTAAGTTGTGATTCCTTTGTGAAGGATCCGATTGTATAGGCCTGGGCCACTTGGCTTCTCTGATTTTACTGATGGCGAACACGATGTCTGATACGTCAACGTTGAAGCTGTATTCCGACAAGTGAGGTGCACTCGTTGGCCCTGCGTTCCTATCGTATCTGGCTCTGTTGATGAGTCCTTGAGGATCCTGTCCTCGATCTATTCTCCGATCGTTTGCGAGGTGGGTTGCGCCTCAGGGCGTTCCTTCTATCCTCAATATATGGCCGATATCTGTCTTTGTTTGGTTTTGGTTCCTTTGTCAATAGCCTGATTGGGTACACTGATCCCGAGGGGACACCCAACTTGTCATCCTCGGCCCTAATTTTCGACTGGTACCGGTTGTGGATGTTTGACCAGGTCATAGCTGGGTACACGATCAAATTCTGTTTCAGCTGTTTTTAAGCCCTAAGCTTCGTTCATTCAGACCTTGAGTGAAATCCTATACTACCCAGTCGTCGGAGATTGGTGGTAGCACCATCCGTTCCATTTGAAAGCGGGACAGAAATTCCAGCAACATTTCGTTCTCTCTTTTCTTAATTTTGAAAATGTCGGACTTCCTCGTTGCTACTTTGATGGCACCGACGTGCGCCTTTACAAAGGAGTCTGCTGGCATGGCGAATGAATCTATGAAGTTAGGAGCCAAGTTGTGATACCACATCACGGCCGCCTTTAAGAGCGTTTCCCCAAATTTTTTCAGCAATACGGACTCAATCTCATCGTTTTTTATGTCGGTTCCCTTTACTGCGCATGTGTAGGCGATAACGTGTTCATTGGGATCTGATGTCCCGTTGTACTTTGGGAGCTCCGACATTCTGAATTTCTTAGGAATGGGTTTCGAGGCTGCTTCTTCAGGGAACGGCCTTTGTATGAACTTCTTTGAATCCACACCTTTCAAGACCGGGGGTGCGCCCGGGATCTGGTCGACCTTGGAGTTGTAGGTCTCGACCTTCTTATCGTTGGCTGCTATCATTTTCTCGCCCGATTCAATCCTTTTGGTGAGGTCCTCGAGCATTTTCATGATGGTAGGGTTGGCTATCGATCCGTTGTTGCTTGATCTCTCCAGTACATGTTCGGCCGGCAGAATTGTTTCCGGTGCTACTGTGCTAGGAGTCTTTGGGTAGATTTGCAGCTTAGCGATTGCCAGCTGTTGTGCCAGCAACATTTCAAAAATAACATGAAGACTAACTCCATGTTCTTCCCTAGGTGTGGTCTTTCGGCCTTCCTGTTGGTTGCCATATTGTATGCTCATGTCGGTGTGCGAGGTTTCATCGACCTATTGTGCGTCTTGCGAACCCGCATCCGCTGGAATCGGTCTAGGTGCGTTATCGGGGTTCTGCGGTGGCGTGCCAATAACTGGAATGGCCATACCATTTTCTCCGTGGTTTCAAGGTTGTCGTTCTCAACTTTGTTCACTGAGCCGGACATTTTGACCTGCAATCGAAGATCTTGGACAAGAAAAAGTGTGATAGACAACTTGCGTTGTGTAGTGAAACCAGCAAGAAAATAATCACTACTATTTTTAGCCCCACGGTGGGCGCTAAACTGTTTACCGCGAAAATGGTAATAGCAATTAAATTTGTTGATGTGACTCTAGAAATATGTGATCTATTTTTATGCTAGTTGTTTAAGAAGTTGATACTAGATGTGTGAAGCTTAACGACGAAACGCGAACTAAAGCAGGGTTATATTCAAACCGAGGGGCTTGTTGTCTGGGCCTCGGACTAACTGATAAGGGGCCTCGAGGTTGATGCCTAGGCTCGGGCTTGAGCTATCGGGGAAAATCAAGAAGGGGCTAACAATTAGGATATAATTAGAGGCTCTTTACGGCCGATAGCAAGCAATAAATGAAGAACAAGTACGAAAGAAATAAATGAAAGTGGTAGTCTCGAGCGAGTAAGTTAGAGAGAAGAGAGAGAGAGAGTTATTATTAATCCTGTGTAGAATGGTTGGAGCAACAGAGTTTACAAAGTGCCAAGGATCCCCCTTATATAGGAGGGGGAATCCAAACATAGTACAAGATACATTAAATGATAAAGGAAGCGGGATGGGACAACTAACTAGCTTCATGATGTAGACACAGACCAGCGTTAGACTAGCCTGGCAAACATAACCGGCCCCGGATGCATTCTTCGGAAGCGTCCCATGCCCGTCGGGGTGTTGGTCAACATTATCCCCAGGCCGTGTCTCGATAGATCTTGAGGGAGGTACCCGGTCCATGGTCTCGAGCCTCCGAGGCAATCTCCTGAAGTACCTTATCAACGAGAAATTGGTCCCCCCGATTTCGCCGTATACAAATAATGAGAACGCTGCCAAGTAACCTTAAGGCCATGGGCCCCAAGAATGGGAAATACCAATGGATAAGGATGAAGAGAAGAAAGGGGTGAAAGGCTGTTGAATGAACATTTGAATGAAGAGTTGGTTCAAGAAGGCTTCCATTTATAGAAAGGGTGGCAGCGTAACCGACGGCGCCATCAATGTCTTTGAAAGACATATCGGCCGGTGCAATTAATGCATTTTTATAATTGCACCGGCGGCGATATTATAATTTTGGAAAGATCAACCGACGGGACGCCTTAGTTATCACAAAGGCTTACATCATAAGTATGACATCATCTCGGGAAGTTTGAAGAGATGGATATCAAAGTCATTTCTTGTCGTTCCACTCTAAGTAATGCGGGGACTATCTGTGTACGGCAAAAATCAGCGGTTTGATTTTGCGGTCACCAAGGCGCCTCGAAGAAACTTCCTCCCGAAGGCTCGAAGCTTAGCTCGAGGCTTTGGCCTCGAGGGTTCTCAGGAATCTACTTCGAGATAGCATAAGCAACGGTCGGCCTCGAGGCAGGGTAAATCAGTGGCGTCGGTGGATCAGTGTGAGGTTCCCAAGGCACGTGACTAAAGTTGACAAAGTCTATTAGGCTAGTCCACACCCGTACCATGGCATTAAATTGTTGTACCAGCCCCATATCTTTGTAATAAATGCATTTGTACTACGTTGGGATTCTCCCTCATATATAAAGGGGATCCTTGTCATTTTGTAGAGCATTTGATGCTCAATATTGAATATACAAGAACATTTTCTCTACTCTCTAACATATTCTTTTGACTTCATTGCTTCCATTTATTTCTCATATTCATTGTGTTCTATTTCTTGTTCTTCATTTATTGCTTATCATTGGTCATAAAGAGTCATCATCGTACCTCTCATAACTTTTATTCCTCTCTCGACTGCTGCAAGCCGACCATCTAACTCGACCTCGAGGCCCTATACACGCCGGCTCAAGGCCCAGATTTCCAACCAATCGGTTTGGCTATTACATCATTTTTTAAGTTGCAATCTTGCTTTCTAATCTGTTACATCGCATCCATTGCCTAAAAGCTAGCATAGAAATAGATCACGTATTTTTAGAATCACAAAATAAAATTTAATTGTAATTACCATTGTCACGGTAAATAAGATTCATAAAAGTATGATTACAAAACCTACATATGGAGCCATTACGAAGGCAGAAAGCAAATAAAAACCTTAATCTATCACCGGATCTACGCCTTCGACGGCCCCCTCAGAAAATACGCTTTCAACAGCTTCAACCATAACCTCCGCCTTTCCAACGGCGTCCTCCCCTTCAGGGACTTCGCCTCAATCTTCATCACCTCCCGAGTCACTGCTCGACTCATTTTTGGAAGGAAGCAGGGCCGCAGCTTCCTCTTCTAGGGTCTTCACTCTATCAATCTCGGTGATTAAATCAATGCCCCCCGCATATATATCCTCGAGCGTCTGTCGCCGAGATTTTAACTGGGCATGCTCCACTGCTCGGGTCAGGCGCAGCTCAGCCTCTTCGGACACCTTCCGGGCCTGAGCATTTGAAGTAGCAGCGTCCTCCTAATACAAGGTCACGAGCGCCTCGGCCTCAGCCCTAACCTCGAATAGTATAGTAACCAACCTAGTACGAAGATCTTTATACTTACTGCTCTCAGCCCTAGCATCTTTGAGGCAATGCCCGATCAATACCACCTCTCCCCGAAGGGCATCTCTTTCAGATATTACCTCACTCAAATGCCGCTTACGTTTGAGAATTTCGGAGTCCCTGGCTCGGAGCTCCTTCCCCGTAAGGACATCTTTCTCCTTAAACTACAAAAATCTACCCAAATATATTAAAACACTGAAGTCAGTTAGACGTGCAGACAAAAAACAACCGGGAGCTTGTAACCTGTTCAATAAGATGAGCCTTTTCCCGGGATGCCGCATCCAAGCAATCCCGAAGGCCACGGAGTTCTTTCTCTCTCTTGGTAGAAAGAGCCTTGAGCTCATCAGCTTCCGATGTAAGCTTCTTATGTTCGTCCTCATGATGAGTCAACTCGGTTTCAAAATTGGCAAACGTTTTATTATAAAGCACCTTGGCCTGGAACCATGAAAGAAATAAGGTTAGTAGGGCAATGGTCGGGGCACCAAGCAGTATTTATGAATAGATTACCTGCTTACATAGCCTGTCGATCTCACTAAAAATAAGCGAAAGTCAGTCTCAGGATTTTCCTCAAGCGCAGTAGAAGTTTTTTCAAACATATTTTTATCACCAACGGACGCCCCCACATCGATAGACTCTTTATTGGGGGCGTCTTGCATCTTCCTTGGAGGAAAAGCCGATTCTGAAAGGGAATCGCTCACTTCAATGACCTCGACTAAATCAATCGGGGTCGTCCCTTGCTTCTGAAGAGCTCCGGAATTGGGCTCCCCCGGATCACCTACCAAGACCACCTCGGCTCGAGAGAAATTTTGGCCGTCAACCGGCTCGGCGATAGCACCCGATACACCCTCTTAGGCCTCTTCAGCCGGAGGCGGGGCGACAAAGGAATCGAGCCGCAATTCGAATGCCGCCAACTCAACTGTATGTGATACAGTCAGATCCTCTCCCCCGTCGGGTGCTATCAAGGGATCATCTTTCTTTTTGCCTCCAGCTCGGGGGCTCCCCAACGCTTCTGGAATTAAGGCTGTTGAATCATCCTTAGGATCTTCCACTCTAGTTTTCCTGCATTTCGGAGGATAAGTCGACGACCTCCCTCATTTTTTCCTCTCTTCATCGGGTTTTAGGGCACCCGCTTCACCAGGCAGAGTTTCTCTCATCAAGAAGACCTCCCCTAGACCTGCCCAAATACAAAAACTAGCACGAGGAATGAGGTTTGTAAAATTGAAACTACTGCAGAGAATGAAGTCCCACCGTGATCCTTGGCTTCCCATTGAGCCCTTGATAAATAGCGCCACACGCGCTCAACATATGGTCAAATTGTTTAGCTACCCAGCCTGAAAGTTTCCTAACCGCATCAAGGTACGCCGCGGTAGCTGCATATGCAGAGGAAGTCAGTCCATGAGGAAATGCATCCGAAAGAAAGAAATAGGCAGTTAATTAAGTATGTCTACTTAAGCTTTATGTTCCATCTTTCGGGGAACGACATCCTCTCTATAGGGAACAAGTCCGAAGTCCTAACTCGGATGAAACGACTCATCCACCCCCCATTCCTAACCTCTTCGGTACAAGCGAAGAGGGCCCTCGAGGCCCGGCAGCGGAGCTTAATCAGGCCCCCACAAAAAAGTTAGGGACTATACATTCTGATCAAATAGTCAAGGGTGAAGGGCATCCCCTTAATCATATTCGCATAATAATTGGTCATGTAAACGATACGCTAGAATGACGGATGAATTTGGCCGAGGGTCACTTGAAATCGTTCGCAGAAGTTAAGGATCACGGGGTCTATCGAAGGCATGGATGGCACCGCCGGACCAAGGGTAAATGGATAAGTATACACACTGTGGAAGTTGGCCTTATACGTTGTTACATCCGCCCCTCCCCCCCCCCCCCCCCCGAGAAGGGACCTCCACTAACACCGCATCTCCCCAGCGGCAGTCGATGTCCGTTATTAAACTGATGTATCAATATTCGGGTTCATATCGCCATGAAGAAGGTCTTTCGACCTTAAAATTAGAGGTTGTCTCAAAGGCCTCTGGAACGCATTCTCCAGCATTAGTAGATGCTGCTGCTTTACCCTCAGAGGAGAGCGTGGAAGAAGAAAGCACATCTTCCTAAGGGAGAGAGGTGTAAGTGTTCGCCATTTTTGCCAAAAGGTTACATAAAAGAAACGAAAAATTGTTCTTCAGGAAAGAACACGAGAGAAAGGTAAGAGGAAAGAAAAACTTTGTTGGTACCCTGACGATGCAGTAGAAAGGAACGGGCGATGAAATGAGTATTTATAGAAGCCTAACATGTGCGATTGGAGTAGACCAAAGGACAACCAACCACTATAATTAATTCGAAGACTTTGAGGATTGTGTGGACGCGACCTTTAGAAGCCCTGACTGTTACATCGGGCACTTGGCAGGACGCAACTATTTGCTTCGTTCGGAGGGGCAAGATCTCGAGGTCATTTCTCTTCATTTTACTCTGAGAAACGCGGGGCCCGGAGAATAGCTTGGGGTTCGAAGTCTTCGAGGGTTTTTCGTGTCCAGTGTCGGGGGCAGAACAAACTGGTGGTTATCACAAGTAAGCGGGAAGTTCCCTTGGAGCAGTATTTCTCTGGCAATGCCTGGACAAACAGTGACAGCCTGCACCAGGCTAATTGATTTATTGTACCGGCTACTTTATGTAATAATTACGCATGTGTCATATTGGGATTTTTCCCTCATATATAAAGGGGACCCTTGTCATTTTTGTAAAGGGGGATATGCTACATACTACATCCAACACAAGAACATTCTCTGCTCTCTAACTCAAACATACTCTCTATTTGATCCTATTGCTTATATTAATTGTCTTACTTATATTTATTACATTTCATTAATTGTTCTTAATTTATTTCTCATTATTGGTCATAAAAAGCAGCCATCAAATTCATCATAACTATCAATCCTCCATCGATTGCCCTTAGCCGGGCATCCAACACGACCTCGAGGCCCCGTATACGCAAGCTCAAGGCCCCAATTTCCAACCATCCGGTCTGATTATTACATTGTCTACAAGCTATTATCTTATTTTCTAATCTTTCACTTAGCATCTATTGCCTAATCACTAGCATAAAAACAGATCACATATTTTTAGAACCACAAAATTAAATCTAATTGTTGTTACCATATTCAAGGTAAACAGTCCATAACGTTAGTATTTAAAGTTAGCTATTCATACTAGAATACAAGAACAAAGAAATAAATAAAGTCATAAAAACTTATAAAGAAGACAAAGTCTTGGAATATCTCCCAAAAAGCTCCAAAATAAGTGGTGTATTCAATGCTCTGAGTGTAGGCTCTTTTTCAGACAAGATGCCCCCCAAACCCTAGTTATTCTATTTATAATGGCCAAAAGTTTGCAAACAAAGTGTGATATTCATATTGAGTATGCGACTGCAGAATGGACCATAAAAAAGATCCATGATCTGCACACATTTAGCAACGCTGCAAATCTGATCACCAAGCTTTCAAGATATCCCTCGCATACTGATTATGCAGTCCGCATATGGATTTGCGATCGCATAGTGGACCGCAGATTAATCTTCACTAGAAGTCCTCTTGAATTTGCGCGGCAACTTCGCGATCTGCAAATGACTTATGCGACCGCATAGTGAACCGTATATTTGACTCCTGAAACTGAAACGGCTTAGTTACGTCTCCAATAGGTTTGTGGATCACATACCGGTTTTGTAGTCGCATACCTGTCGCAAACCTACCTTCTTCCTGGTTTTAGTAATCTTTTATGTTCTTGGTGCTACAATTCCGATTTCCTGTAAAACACCAAAACTAATTAAGAAATGACTCGTAGTTATTTAAAAGATAAACTAAAGTACATGAAATTAGTATCAAAAGTAACCCATTTCTATGGCACATCAGCACGCGTTCCAGATTTAGAGGCACTACTTATATGACATGTCAAGTGAGGTTTACACCAATCATCGTAGTCTTCAGAACTTGTTCATACAAAAGAATTTGAATATGAGGCAATAGAGGTGGGTTGAGTTGCTTAAGGATTATGATATCACTATCTTGTATCATCCGGGAAAGGCGAATATTATCATCGATGCCTTGAGTATAAAGGCGGAGAGTATAGGGAGTTTAGAATTTATTCCAGCTGAGGGGAGGCCTTTTGCTATGGATGTTCAGTCCTTAGCTAACAAATTTGTGAGATTAGATTTTTCTTCGCCTAGTAGGGTTCTTGCTTGTGTTGTTTATGGATCACCAATATGATGATCCACATTTGTTGGTGGTTAAGGACACGGTGCAACGAAGTGGTGCTAAGAATATGGTTATTGGAGATGGTGGTGTATTGTGACTTTATCGTCGGTTTTGTGTTCCTATCATTGATTTCTTGAGGGAGTTTATTCTTGAGGAGGCCCACAATTTAAGGTAATATATTCATCCAGGTGTCACAAAGATGTATCATAACTTGAACAAACATTACTAGTGGTGGAAGATAAAGAAGGAGATAGTTGGGAATTTTTCATTGTATTTGAATTTCCAACAAGTGGATTATGAAAATCAGAAACCATGTGGTTTTCTTAGGGGTGGTTATATAAGAGTGAAAGCAGGAGCGCATTACTAGGGACTTTGTGGTAGGATTACAACAAACTTTAGGGAAGTTTGATGCTATCTGGTTTATTGTGGACCGATTGAACACTGCACATTTCATACCGGTGAAGACTTCTTGCATTTTGGAGAAGTCGGCACATATCTATATCAAAGAGATTGTCCATTTTCATGGTTTTCTGATTTCTATCATTTTGCACCGGGGTACTCAGTTCACAATGCACTTTTATAGAGCTATTCAGCGAGAGTTAGGTACATAGGTGGAACATCGTACGACATTCTACCCATAGACGGATGGGCAGTCCGAGCAGACTATTCAAATTTCGGAGGATATGTTGAGAGACCATCTTATTTATTTTGGAGGACATTGAGATCAACTCCTACCATTGGCGGAGTTTGCTTGCAATACAAACTACCACTCCGATATTGAAATGGCTCTGTCTGAGGCTCTATACGGTAGGTGTTGTCGTTCTCCTATGGGTTGGTTTGAGCTTAGTGAGGCTATGTTGTTGGGTGCGGATTTGATTCATGATACTTTGAAGATAGTGAAGTTGATTCCGTAGTGGCTTCGCACTGCTCAATCCAGGTAGAAAGGTTATGTTGATAGGATGGTTTTTGATGTGGCTTTTTTGGAAGGCGAGAAGGTACTTTTGAAAGTTACCCCTATGAAGGGTGTGGTGAGATTTGGAAGACGAGAAAATAGAGTCCGATGTCCATTGGTCCATTTGAGGTATTAGAGAGGGTTGGTGAAGTTGCTTATTAACCTGCATTGCCTCCTGGCCTAGTGGTGGAGCATTCAATATTTCACGTTCCAATACTTTGGAAGTACCATGAAGATAAGTTGTATGTTTTGGATTTTAGCATGGTGGAGCTTGATGAGAATTTGACTTATGAAGCAGAACCAGTAATTATTTTAGGGAGGCATGTTCTGAAGTTAAGGTATAAAGATATTCCTTTCGTGAAAGTACTTTGAGAATGTGGAACTGGCTGAGGAAACTACTTGGGAGTCTGAGTCCGATTTGAGGAGTAGATATCTGCATCCCTTTGCTAGTTCTGGTATGTTTCTATGTCCGTTGGACGATGAATGTTTCTTTTAGAGTTGGAGAATATAACGACTCGATAAGTTTTAAGAGTTCTATAGCTCTGTTACATGATTTGAGACCTTGAATAGAGTCATTTGATATTTTATGACTTGTGCGCATGAGCCGTTTCGATTTCCATAAGGTTAAGACGTGTTTATGAAGAGAAATTCTTTTCTAGTGCCTTAATGTCGTTGGAGTTGGCGACAATCAACATTCTGGTTAAACGATCTTGGATTCGTGTTTCAACTATTTCAGTAGGTTCTTATGGTAGTTTTCACTTGTACTTATATTTGGTTTGGGTCTCAGGTAACCCAAGACCCTTTTGGGCTGTGTTTACCGTGAAAATGGTAATAACAATTAAATTTGATTATGAGGTTCTAAAAATACGTGATCTATTTTTATGCTAGTTTTTTAAGCAATGGGTGCTAAGTAAAATATTAGAAAGCAATGTTTATAGCTTAAAGACGATATGATAACTGAATCAAACGGCTGAAAATCGGGGCCTCGAGCTGTCGTATATGAGGCCTCGGGGTCGAGTTGGATGGCCGACTTGGAGCAGCCGAGAGGAAGATAACAGTTATTAGAGCTATGATGACGGCTCTTTATGGTCAATGATAAGAAATAAATGATGAACAAAAAATAGAACATAATGAATATCAGCAATAAATGAAGTCATGAGATTAAGAGAATATTTTAGAGAGCAGAGAGAATGTTCTCGTATTTCTTAGTATTGAAAATCCCGTCATTACAAAATGATAAGGATCCCCTTTTATATGAGGGGGAATCCCAACATAGTACAAATGCATTAATTACAAAGATACGGGGCTGGTACAGCCATTTAATGCTTTGATTCGCTTCTGGACTAGCCCACTAGACTTGGCTAGCAATATGTACGTGCCTTGGGAACTTCACCTTGATCTACCGAGACCACTAACTTACATTGCCTCAAGGCTGGTCGTTACTTACATTACCTCAAAGTCGATCACCGAGAACCCTCGGAGTCGATCATTGAAAATCTTTGAGATACCTTGATGATCGTGAAATTGAATTGTCGATTTCTACTGTGTACTGATAGTCCCAGCGTTTCCTAGAGCAAAGTGATAGGAAATGATTTTGAACTCCTACTCCTTAAACATCATCATAATGATGCCAACCCATCAGAGCATTAAATGCCATAACTCAAAAGCTGCACGAGGGTCGCCGTCAAACACGACTATCAAGTAGCCCACAAACCGCTATTGGTCCTTTCCGCTATCCATATGGCTTCTATAAATGTATCAGTCGTTTGATAATTCACACTTTTACAACATCTTCAAATTTTCAAAGCCAAATTCATCCCCTTTCACATTCTTTCTTCTTCCGTTCTATATTCTTTGCCTACTTTCTCAGAAAAGCCTTTCCACCACCATGGCTAGAACTTCAAAGACAGTTCCTCAAAAAGATGAGGCTACCTCTTCATCTCGAACATCCAAAGAAAAGCGCAAAGTGATACCCGCTGTTGAATAGTGTACCCCTATCGAGTTCGACACGTCGAAGGATTTTTCCATCGACAGACCCTCGTCTACACTGGGCCAATGCGAATACGTGTCCCAGTATATTAGCGTCGTGACCGATATAGGGAAAGTGAAGGAACACTATCAATGGAGGGAGGCAGTGCTGGTTGATATCCCCCGTTTTAACGATAGCATAACGGACCACATAGTTGGCTTCCTTTATGTATATACATACCCATTTACTTTGGGTCCGGTCGATTATTCAAATGTTTCTTCCCTGGCGATAGATCCAGTTATTCTCGACTTCTATGACAAGTACCGAGTGACGCTTGGCCAGATCTATCCATCTTTCTGGAGGATAGTATGCATGCTCTACTAATTCTCCAACAAGGTCCAAGGTATGACCTTTACCCTCGACCATTTGATTAGATTGTATAGCCCTCGATTTTATCGAGGTTTGTTTAAGCTTCACCGTCGGTCCAAGAAACCATTTTTCTCGATCATTGATGAGGACAAGGATCGAGGGTGGATGATCAGGTTTGTCCGTGTGAGGACCTCAGACATCATCGCTGCCGAAAGGATGCCATTCCTGGAGGAGTGGAACATGCAGCGTAAGTACCTCTCCTTCGAACATGCTTTGTGGTCTTCTTACTTTCCTTCCGAAAAATGATCTCCCCTTGAATTTTGCAGCTACCGTTTGGTATCCTGAAGCAGTTGAGGATCTGCCGAGACGGATTAGGCAATTGGATGCTTCGTTCCTATATCTCGAGCGGTCTTGGCCCGACCTGGCTAAAACACGGTGGGTGGCCAAGAATCATGGTAAAATCCTTCTTGCCACCTATATCATATTTTTATTTTTCTTCCCCATATCCTCCGTGCTAATAAATATTGGCCACTATGTTTGTGCAGGCCTTGGCGATGGAGTGCAGATGAGACCGCCTCCTGACGGCAAGGTGGAGATTTCGGAGCCAGATAAAGGCAAGAAGAGGAAGAAAATGGCGGCTACCGATTCCCTTGCGGCAAAGAAACCTAAACCACGCATGCCTCGAGCTGCTGCCAGGACCTTGGCTTCAGCTTCTGGAGCAAGTCCCAGTATTGGCGATAAAGATGATGATGAGGATAAGTACCTTTTGGTACAAAGGACGAGGTCGGGAGCGGATGTCCCACAGGCATCCCGCCCAAAGGCTGCTGAATCGGGGACGGTCGATTCAGATCAATCTCGTATGGTGGAGACCTTCGAGGAGGGTGTGAACACGATCCTCGAGCCCCTGGTCGGACGTCGTGCAGTTCCTGCTGAGGAAACCGTTGCTGCTGGTTACAAAAGGTCCAGGTCCGGAGCTTCTCGTGGGTAGGATTTGCCCCTCGGTGATATCGATGCCCTGGATGGCTTTAATTTGGGCCCTCGGTTCTCGTCCGGGGAGTTAAGGCATGCTCAGGACCCAAATGCTACAAACGTGGGAGGCCCTCTCAAGGGGGGGTTGAGCTTGGAAACTTCCTTGATGACGTTGATGATGTCAGCGTGGACATTGATCTCGATGCTCCCAACGCCATCGAGGAAGCGGAGAAGTTCCAGCGGCAGGTGATAGCTCTTTATGTATACTTTTCTAGTCTCAAACATTTTTCCTCGTTTTTCTGACTCTTCTGTTTTATTGCTGTCTAAGGAGATGTATGATCACACCTTCTCTAGGCTCCAAGACGAGCTTTCATGCCATGGAAAGGAGCTCGAGAATCTCACCTTGGGACTGCAGGAGTCGGAGACCTCCTCTGCCTGAAAGGAGGAGGAGTTAAGCGAGCTTCGGGAGGAAGTTACTGCTATGAAAATGGAGATTCTTGAGCTGAGGAGGCAAAATGAGGTCGTGAACTCGGAGTTATCATCGACCTAGGGTCTTCTTCGAAATGCTCTAGAGGAGGTTGCTGCGCTATCTGCGGCCAAGTCCGAGGTCAAAGAAAATGCCACTACAAATCTAAGAGACGCCGCTACAGCAAATCGGCTAGCCCAAGAGATATCAAAGGAGGACGAGCAAAAGCTGACTCGGACTGTGGCTTACGTTTGCTCAAAGGCAAGGAGGCAAGCTTTGGAGGAAGCTAATGTTGAAGGTGCCAATCTCTCAACTAAGATCGAGGAGGCCCGAGATTTGGAGGAAGAGTTGGCACTCTTAGTCGCTTTGGATGAATATCCTGGAGATGGTTCAGAGGTCAATGGTGATGAAAAGCAGGCATGCGTTGCTATTCCTTTCTTTTTGTGTATGTGTTCCTGGGGAAACGGGTCTTGTAAAGGTGCCCCTTACAAACATATTTTTGGTAATGTAAAAAAGAATTTTTTTCCAGCCTTGCATTCTTTATTTTTCAGTGATCATGCGGAATTTAGTCTTCGAAATTTGATGTCGACTCTTAGGAGTTCGTATTTGGGGGCAATCGGAACCCTCGAGATCGGGCGACATCTCGGGATTAGGTCGATAGCTCCTTTTGGGATGATGCTTGTAATAGCAGGAAACCTCGGGGTCACAATACTTCCCGAGCATCGCATGATAGCATCATTCATACGACCTGGTAGTGGGGCCCCCGGGGTTGTCCTGCTAGTACATTTCCCAAAAAAGCGGTGCTGTCATGGCCAAACTTAATTGGTCTTCTGCATAGGCGAACAACCGCCGCTTACCTCTATATATGCATTCGTTCATTTCTTAACTGGAGATTCTCATACTCTTGATAACTATCCCTTTCATAGTACTTTTGTTCTTTGTGCTACTTCTCTCGTCGTTTCAACTCAAAGCCTTCACCCAAATCTTCATCCTCCTCTACCTATTTTACCGTAGCCATGGCTGCTACATCAAAATCTACCCATCAAGGAGAGGGGAGTTCTACCTCTGCTCCGTGTTTAGCCGGTGGTACACCGCCGAATCTGATGAGCGGGCCTCGAGGTGCTTTGCCTCGAGGAGAGACTTTACATTGGAGAGACCTCCCAACGTCCACGGACATCGGGAGCATGCATCGAGGTTCATCTCCTTAATAGGGGAGAAACATATCGAGATGATTAGGAAAGACCGCAGATGGGGTCAAGAAGTGGTACTGCAGGTACCTTCCCTGGAGGAGAGAATCATGACCCATGTCGAGGGGTTATTGAACGTGTATACATATTCTTTTATGTTGGGCTCCCCTGATAGGGTGGTGCTTGAGTTCTGCAAGAGGTATCAGGTTACCCTGGCGCAGGCTCACCCATCCCTTTGGAGGATAATGATAAGATACTTCGTGGATGAGGCCGGGCTCGAATTCACACTTAGCCACCTTGTTAGGTTATACCGGCCTCTACATTACTGGGGCATGATTACTCTGCGACCTCGATCCACCCGGTCCCCTACCGCTAACGATGAGGAGGACGAAAATCGATGGTGGATGAGCCGGTTTGGTCGAGCACAGACAGTTGATATTATCTCTGGAGAGTTTTTACCATTTCGTGAGAAATGGAATCTTACACGTAAGTGGTATACTTGTATTTTTATCTCTTTGTCCATAGCGGAGGCGGGCTCCGTAAGTGGTATACTTTCTCGACTTATGATAAGCGCAAATTGCGAGACCTGTCCAAAGGGAGATGGGAAGCAAAGCATCATGGTAGGTGTTCACTGGCTCGTTTCCTCAGAAAAGGTACTTTCTTTTTAGCACACTAACTCTGCTGCCGCAGGTGTCGGAGGTTTTTCTGAGATGAGGCCGTGTCCCTTGGGGGAGGAGAGATCACCAGCCTTAGGGTCGAGGATCGATCATGAACGGAAAGAATCATCGACGTGTGAGGATGCTCGCAGCGGGGTGAGTCCTCCTCTGTGGTTCAAAAGAGACGAGCCGGCCGAGCTTCCGACTTCGGAGGCTTCTATTTTTGAAAAAAACATTTCTTGTTCCCATCGAAGGTGCTTCGAGGGACAAGGGTCAAGCGCCACCTTCCTTTTCTCCTACCGAAGGCACTTCGGGGGAAACTAAGCCATCGGACGTAGGCTCGACCTTTGGTGAGGCTCAGCGGCTTAGCTTTATGGTAAGCTTTGGTAGCCGGTATAGGCTTCTTTTGGTTTCGTTCCCTCCCTTTCTTATTGAGTTTTCTGTTGCAGGCCTTTGACGAGATTAAGTCCGAGCTGCTTCGCCGTGAGGTCAGACTGCGGAAAGCTTTGGATGGGGAGAAATCCCCTTATGCTCATTTGCACGAAAAAGGAAAATGAGCAGGTATGCCTACGGTGCGAGGCCGTTCGAAGTCGAAACTACGAAAGCCATCTCAAAAAAGTGGTAACCTATATTTCGTGTCGGTGTATGCTCCCCCTTTCGCTATCGGAGATTAATACTTTGATATTTCTGTTGGAGAGCAAAACGGAGGAGCTAGAACGAATTTGGGGTGAAGTTGGCCAGGTCAAACGCGAGTTTAACGATTTGAAGGCTCATCCAGATGCCCAAGTTACGACCAAGGAGGATGCTTTGTCTAAGGCTTTCGCCCTCGAGGTGCAACACCGGAATGCTCGTGAAAATGATTATGTCTGAGAGAATACGATTACAAGGCTCGAGTCTAAGCTTTTGAAGGCAAAGGCCGAGGTTGTGGATGCCCGGGCCGAGGCTATGATGAGCCGTACTAAGGCTGACCAGAATGTGGTGGCGTATTTGAAGTGCGCTGATGACGCTAGAGCTGAGATGAGAAGGTCTCTAGACCGTGAGAGCAGAAATAAAGAGTACGTGAGGTCTAAATCTCGGAGGGAAACCCTCAAGGAAATTCATGCCAGAGGCTTCGGCCTCTCGGAAGAGATAAAGCAGGCGAAGGCAGAATAATATGATTCTAAATTCCTTCTGTCTGATGCTGAGGATAGCGAGGATGAGGCCGACAGGCCATAGTTCCCAAGGGGGACGTAGATATCCATTTCTGTTTCTGTACATAGTACTTTCAAAGTAAGTTATAAATGGAGCTTGTATTTTCTCGCATATATGTATAAAAGGAAACCTCGCGGTTTCATTTCTCCTGCATTTATTTTTGCCTTGATTTTAGCCAGATGAACTAGTTTTTGAGTTAAAAGGAATCCATATATTTGTAGTATAGCCTTGGGGCTCATTAGGCTGGCCCGTAGGCTCTTATGCGCTTAGTCGATACAACCATTTGTGTGGTTGGCGACAGTGGCTCTTATGCTTTTCTCTTAGACATGTTTGGTCAACTGTTTTGGGTCCAGTCTCCAAGTCATATATCGACTCGATCTCATTTGCCCTCAAGTTTTTGAATTTCAAACTGGCCCTTAGGCTCCTACGCGTTAGGTCGGTACGACCTTTTATATGAGCTGGCATCAGTGGCCCTTACGCTTTGGGTCGATGCGACCTCTAGTGTAGGCTTTATTTTTTCCTCGATAAGGATTTTGTAGAAATTGTGTTTTCCTGACTCTTCGACGGTTTGACAAAAACCTCGATTATGAGTTGTTATATGGCGATGATCGAGCACCTTGGGAGGTTTGGCTCGGTGGCTGAGTACCTCGAAGCCTGTATTATGGAGCTTACATGGTCGAAGCTCTTTTGCCTATGTCGTGGGTAGCCTGTTAAACCGGTTCTTTTCGAAGTATATTTGAATTAATTGAAGTCCTGATATTTTTTATCGACGGTCAGGCATCCTCGAGTCGCGTTAGTTTGGCTGGTACAGCCTTGTGACCGTAGTCATTGTGTTTAGTCAGAGCCTTTCAGTTCCCGAGTGAAGTAGTTTCGGCATCTATATCGAGGGCATGCCTTTTTAGGGATCTTATAAGTTCGATATATAGCCTTAACTTTAAGATCGGGATTATCCTTTAGTAAGGTCTTACAAGTTTTACATGCCTTTGAGGTCTTACAATTTTTCATGCCTTTGAGGTCTTACAGTTTTGGCTACTTGGAACATGTATGGTTCATGCCTTGCTTGAGGTCTTACAGATATTGTTATTGCCTTACGTAGGTCTTATGAGACCGAGTCTGCCCACTTGAGGTCTTATGGCCTTGAGTTTTTTGATAAGTCGAGGGGGGTGGCGATTGGCGACAGTCCCCGAGTCATCGAGGGTTTCTTGGCTCGAGTTCCATTACATGTAAACTTGGTATCGCCTCACTGAGGGCTTATGATTTCGGGGTTTCTGACCCGGAGGTCATGTGACTTTTGGGATTTCGACGCCAATCCCCGAGTGTTTGGGACGTTTTGGCTTTGGAGCTATTTTATGATCTCAATGTTGCCTCATTGAGGGTTTATGAGTTTGAAGCTCCAACCCGGGGTTCATGTGGCTTTTGAGATTTCGACGCCAGTACCCGAGTGTTCGGGTGTTTTTTACAAAGGAGCCATTTTTTGCAAAAATACCGAGCTTCTTTGTAACGCAAAATGCTTTTGGGAAGTATTCTTTGATTACTTGGTGTAGGCATACATGTACTTGCTGTTAAGGGCTCAGTGATTCTATACGGGCACGGTTCATTTGACCGTTTAGGCCGGTACATTGTTTTCCTATCGAGATTCCACTTAGCGCATCTTGGCTTCTCCGAGGAGGTGACCTTCCAGGGGGATGCCTCCCAGTATTCGAGGTTGATTGCAAAAGAATCCTTGAATACTTATTGAGTTTTGCTTAGGTAGAATATAGATGTTGCCTCGTTAAAAACCTTGTCGGTAAAACCCTTTTTGGGGATAAAAACTCGATCGAATGAAAAGAGTGCAACAGATGGTTTAAAAACTTAAGGTCTTCGAGCTGGGTTAGCGCTTCAACTATCTCTGTCGGTCACCTGCATAAAGATGTGGTGTAAATTATAAGGTAGATTGTTATACCTTAGTAAAGATGGCACTTTAAGCCTCGGTAGGCCTTTAGTATTTGCTCGGAGGACGCGGTACGACCATTTGTTTGTTCATTCGGATACAGCCGAGAACATGCCTCGTGGTCGCTATTTCACTATTTGTTTATCCTTCAGCCCCTTTGATGGTTGAGATATAGGTGTTTTTGGGTTGTGCCGGCCACATTGACTGCTATGGCGGTTTCCCCTTTCGTTGTTTTGTTTGCGTGTTGAGTCCGTTGAGGACTCCGAAAGGCGGGCATAATTTGGTCAAGTAGTTCGAGCTGCTCTATCACCTTCGACCTGATGATATTGGCCGAGCTACCTGGATCCACAAGTACATGTTTAATTTGAAACGTGTTCACAAGGAAAGAAGTTACGAGTGCGTCGTTATGGGGCTGAGATAGAGCCTCGAGTTCGCCTTTCCCTGTCCAGGGATGTTTTTGTTCTCCTGGCCGTGAATTCCTACAGGGCGCTGACACCTCAAAAAATCATATGGATGACATGTTGTAGCTCATCTGCTTCGTTCTTTTTGGTCGTCTCTCTTTCCCGGAACTGGTTTTTGCTCGGTCGGTGAGGAATTCCCGGAGGTGACCTTTAGTGAGTAATCGGGCCACTTCTTCCCGGAGTTGTCGGCAATCTTCGGTCCTGTGCCCATGTGTGTTGTGAAATTCACATACTAAGTTAGGTTCCTTTGTGATGGGTCTGATTGTATAGGCCTTGGCCACCTAGTGTCTCTGATTTTACTGATGGCGAACACGATGTTTGATACGTCGACGTTGAAGTTATATTCTGACAAGCGTGGTGCCTCCATCGGCCGTGTGTACCTATTGAATCCAGCTTTGTTTATGATTCCCCAAGGATTCTGGCCTCGGTCCATCCTTCGACCATTGCGGGGTATGTTGCGCCTCGGGGCGTTTCTCCTATCTTCGGTGTATGGCTGGTACCGTTCTTTGCTTGGCTTTGGCTCATTTGCAAGAAGCCTGCTTGGGTATACCGAGCCCGAGGGGGCTCCTAGTTGGTCGTCCTCGACCCTAATTTTTAATTGATATAGGTTGTGAACGTCCGACCAGGTCACAGCGGGATATTCAACCAAATTCTATTTAAGCTGCTTCGAAGCCACCGATCTTCGTTTATTCAGACCTTGAGTTAAGTCCTACATTGCCAAGTCGTCGGAGACCGGTGGTAGTTCCATTCATTCCATTTGAAAGCGAGACACGAACTCTCGCAGCATCTCATTCTCCCTCTGCTTGATCTTGAAGACGTCGTATTTTCTTGTTGCTACTTTGATGGCACCAGCGTGTGCCTTTGTGAAAGAATCTGCCAGCATGGCAAATGAATCTATAAAGTTAGGAGCTAGGTTGTGATGTCACATCATGGCCCCTTTCGAGAGTGTTTCCCCGAACTTCTTTAGTAGGACGGACTCAATCTCGTCATCCCTTAGGTCGTTTCCCTTTATTGCACAAGTGTAGTAGTGACGTGCTCGTTGAGGTCCGAGGTTCCGTTATACTTTGGGAGGTCGGGCATTCTGAACTTCTTTTGAATGGGTTTCGGAGCAGCTTCATGCGGGAGTGGCTTTGGTACAAACTTCTTCGAATCTACACCCTTAAGGACCGGTGGTACGCCCGGAATTCGGTCGACCCTAGAGTTGTAGGTCTTTACCTTCCTATTGTTGGCTTTTATCTTCTTCTCGCCCGATTCGATCCTCTTTGTGAGGTCCTCGAGCATCTTTACGATGATGGGGTCGGTTTCTGATCCGTTGTTGCTTGATCTCTCTGGTACCTGCTCGGCTGGGGGAGCCATTCCCGGTGCTACCGTGCTGGGAGTTTTCTTTTGACTTTGCAGCTGAGCAATTGCCAGCTGTTGTGCCTGTAACATTTCAAAAATAACGTGAAGGCTAACCTCCCGTTCTTCCCTAGTTGGGGTTTCCTGAGCTTCTTGTTGCTCTCCTTGACATACACTCCTATTAGTGTGGGAGCTTATATCGACGTGTTGGGCATCGCACGAGACCGCATCCACGGGGATCGGTTCTAATGCACTCTCAGGGTTTCGTGGTGGTACACCAACTCCTGGAACATCCACACCATTCTCTCCATGGTCCTCAAGATTGTTGTTTTCACCACCATTTACTGAGTTAGACATTTTGACCTGAAATCGAAGATCTTGGACGAGAAAAAGTGTGAAAGATAACATGTGTTATGTAGTAAAATCAGCAAGAAAATAATCACTATTATTTTTAGCCCCACGGTGGGCGCCAATCTGTTTACCGTGAAAATAGTAATAACAATTAAATTTGATTATGAGGTTATAAAAATACGTGATCTATTTTTATGCTAGTTGTTTAAGCAATGGGTGCTAAGTAAAAGATTAGAAATCAAGGTTTATAGTTTAGAGATGATATGATAACCGAATCAAACGGCTGGAGATCGGGGCCTCGAGTTGTCGTATATGAGGCCTCGGGATCGAGTTGGATGGCCGACTTGGAGAAGCCGAGAGGGAGCTATAGGTTATGAGAGCTATGATGATGGCTCTTTATGGTCAATGATAAGCAATAAATGATGAACAATAAATATAACACAATGAATATTAGTAATAAATGAAGTAATGACATCAAGAGAATATGTTAGAGAGCAGAGAGAATGCTCTCGTATTTCTTAGTAATGAAAATCCGGTCTTTACAAAATGACAAGGATCCCCTTTATATATGAGGGGGAATCCCAACATAGTACAAATGCATTAATTACAAAGATACGGGGCTCGTACAGCCATTTAATGCCTTCATTTGCTTTTTCACTAGCCCACTAGACTTGCCCAGCTATATGTACGCGCCTTCGGAACTTCACCTTGATCCACAGAGACCACTAATTTACATTGCCTCGACGCCGGTCGTTACATACATTACCTCGAAGTTGATCATCGAGAACCCTTGGAGTCGATCACTGAAAATCCTCGAGATACCTTGATGATCGTGAAATCGGATCATCGATTTCTACTTTATACAGGCTTATAGTTGAAAGTTGGAAAATTTGAGTTTATAAACATTTTAAATTCTTGATTTTTGATGTTTGATTCTTGAATTAATGTTATCTTTAGTGTTTTGAGCCTTCAAGCAAGTTTATATGGGGTATATAGACTATTTCGAATGATTAGACGGGATTCCGAGGGGCTCAACTAAGTATCGGATAGTTTTCGGGCATTTTCATGCATACTGCTATTTCTGGTGCTGCAGTTACAACACGCGTAGTGAGTATGTGGAAGTCACCCCTACGGAGGGGTAGGATTGCACATGTGTGATGACCCGATCGGTCGTTTTGTGTGATTGTGCCCCGTTTCCCCATTTGATGCTTCACACATGTGTGTTTATAGTTTTATGACTTACGGAGTTAATTGGTATCGTTCCGGGAAGATTTCGGGTTGAATTGGACCTTTTGATTCTTCGGTTAGAAGGCTAAGTTGTTTATGTTGACCAATGGTTGACATTTTTGAAAACAACCCCGGACCGGTGTTTTGATTATTCCAATAGCTTCTTATCGTAATTTTTGACTGTGCGTATGCCCGGAATTGAATTGGGAAATCCGTAGGTTGATTTGTGTTGTTTTGCCGAAAATTCGCTATTTAAGGTATAGAAGTTTGACCGCAGTATGAATTTTGGCTATCGGGATCGCAATTTGATTTGTTCTGTTGGAATTGGTCCTTTATGCTACTTAAATCTTGTATGCAAAATCTACTGTCATTTGGAGTTGATTTAATAGGATTTTGACGCTTACTTGCAATTCCATAACTTCTTGAAATTTACTTTGAAATTCATGCGTTTTGGTGTCTGATTCGTAGTTCTAGATGTTATTTGTGTGTTTTGATCGCACGAGCGAGTTCGTATCATGTTTTTAGACTAATGTAGATTTTTGGATTGGAACCTCGAGCGCTCGAATGAGTTTAGGACATGTTTCAGAATGTTTGGACTAAAAACAGGAATCTGGTGTGCTGATGCCAATGGTGTTGCATTTGCGAACACCAGGTTCGCGATTGCGACTTAGCAGGGGGTCTCAGGTGTCGCAATTGTAATACATGGGTTGCAATTGCGATGTGTTCAGGAAATTGCGTCGTTCGCATTTGCGAGGAGGATAGGCTTCGGTAATGTGAAGCCAATGCCGCATTCGCGACTTCCTCTTCTGTTGTCAATGGACGAATTTGCGAGGATTTCTTCGCAATTGCGAACCCATGTCGCAATTGCAACAACTGCAACTGAACGAAAAATAGAAAAGTCGGGATTTGGTCTCATTTCTCATATTTTAGAACCCTAAATTCGGTAGGAGGCGAGCTGGAGAGGGGATTTTCAGCTCAAATATTGGGTAAGAGATTCTTATAAGTTTTGAACTATATTTTATGATTATTTCGTAGATTTAACATCAAACGTATTTTAATCAAAGAGGAAAAATCGGGAAATTTTGTCAAGTTTTTGAAGAATAATAATTTGAGTTTTCAGAGTTGATTTGGACTCGGATTTTGAAACTAACCACATATATGGACTCGTGGGGTTATGGGTAGTCGGAATCTACCTTTGGACCCGATTTCTGAGAGGGAGGTCTTGGGGTTTACCTTCGTTGACTTTTTGGGAAAAGTATAAAGATCATAGCATTATCTATTGTAATTGTTTTCCCCTGCATTGTTTGATGATATCAAATCAATTTGGTTACATTTGAGCCATATGGAAGCTAATTTTAGTAGAAAACCTAGTTTAGAGGGTTGAGTTGGCGTAGTTGAGGTAAGTATCTTGCCTAGCTTTGTGTGGAGGAATTACCCTTAGGATTTGGGATTGATTGTGCTATTTGTGTTATGTGAAAGCCGTGTACGCAAGGTGATGAGTGGGTACACGGGTTATATGTGGTATTTGACCGGTTTAGGTTATTTAGACTCTTTCCATGCCTTTAATTGAATGGGCATATCATGTTTTAATTCTCACTGTCAATCTACTCTTACTTGTGTTAATATATCCTTATATGCCTTATTCGACTTCAGTAACACTTGTTCTACATCTTACTTGATACTTTGCTCTCATGCTTTAGTTGAAGTTATTGCTTTCCTTATTACCTTGTTACATCTTTAATTGTTGAATCAGTTTTACTTGAAGTCGTTATTTTGTGAATTATCTTCTTGTTGTGATACTGGTGGTGAAGTTGTGAAAACCGTTATCACATTGAGGCGAATTTGTTAATTGTTGAGATATCTTCTTGTTGAGCAATTCACATTCATCGCTATGGTTGATATTCTTGTACATATTGTGGTTGAGCCATGGGCTATTTGTTGTGGAAACATAGATATTATTGATTTTTGCAAGTTGCGGTACATGGGCACTTGTGGTGTGAGTTGTTATTGTGTTGTGATATTGATGCACATGTGGCAGTACAAGGATAGGAGTTAATGTGCATGTGGCGGCATAAGGTGGGATTTATGTGTGTGTTGCTAGTAAAGGAATTACTTGAAGCCATGCGACGTCATAAGGTGGGTTAAAGTGCATGTAGCTATTTCGGGAAAAATGTTTTCAAAACTTTCTAAAAGTAAGGCTCACGTGGAGGTATATAGAAAGATTGAGATGTAAATTGAGAAATGTGAATATGATGCGGTACCGCGGTTATGATTCTTCGTTGTGGAATCCATGTTGAAAAGAGTTATTGGTAGAACAGTTCTTATTGCTTTTATTCTTCCTTGTCTTATCAGTTTTGTCCGTATTTGACTATTGTTGTTCTCTTTATTTGCTTCCTTCTTGGTATCTCTATGCTTACAATTCTGTCATTAGTATATGTTATTAATGTGCTTCGTTATCATTTATTTCTCCACCTTCCATTACTTCTCGTTATTTTATTTTCATTTAGTTTATTATGTCCTAGTAGGTATCTTGACCTGGTCTTGTCCCTACTTTGCCGAGGTTAGGCTTGATACTTACCAGGTACTATTTTTGTGTACTCAAACTATGCTTTTGCACATCTTTTTGTGCAGATCCAGGTACGTATGTCCGTGTTGTACGTTTGTGATTGATTGTAGCTGTTTTTCGGAGACTTAAAGGTATACATGCCCGGCGTCCGCAGGCCTCGTAGTCACCTTCCATATCATTTCGTTTGGTTGTTATCCTATTCATATAGTGTTGTGACGAGCTCCAAACACATACTAAAATATGCTTGCTAGTCGGATATAGTAAGTTAAAATATCGTATCCACAGGGATTGAAATTAAATAGCACTATCGTAATTCATAGCTAAATTTCTATCCAAGATGATCAATAATTGAGATTTATGTGATTCAAAATTAAAATTGACTAAGAGTCTAAATTATTGACCGGTGACAATAAACACAAGTAAAGAGCAAATGTAGATATCAATTGTAAGAAGATAGGGTTGATAGGATAGGTGCAAGACGAATGTTTGGGATTTACCTCTAGATAATCCACTTCTCATGTTCATGTGAGTCTCTCGAATTCACTTGGTTATTAGTTCAATTGTTTAATCAATAGTTATACTAGCCTCTTTCGATTACCATGGGAATTGATTAATTCAACAAACAAAATATAATGCAAAAATATCAGAAGTTAAGCCTCTCTTGATTACATGAACAACTGAATATAGATGCAACAATTAAACATCCAAAAACGATTCAATGCATAAAACTAGAGTTAATATCCACAAACAATTATCAATACACCAAATCATCAAACCCTAAAGAGAACTACTCCATAGGTATGGAGTAGTTCATCACAAATATGTTTAAGTTAAAGGAAAAAATAAAACGATCCAAACTCTTGTCTTGAGTGAGGATTGAATGATGAAATCTTTGAGCTTTTGCTTCTCCACCTCCTCTTTGGCTTCCTTAGGTCTTAGATGTGTCAAAAGTCCAAAAAATAACGTTTTTGTATTTATACTAAGTAGGGTCGGGCCCAAACGAAGCCACCTTCTCCTATGCGAAATAGGATTGTAGCTCTGTAAAAATAACACTGGCACGATGCATGAGGCAGAGCGCCACGCGGTGTCGTAGTGGGGTTTATCAAGGGACTTGCAAATTCAACAGGCAGCAGAAATGCACAGGCACGGCGCCCCATGCACCGTGGGTATGGCAAATTCTCAGAGTCCGGATTTTCTTGACTTTTTGATGTCAAGACGCGATCCCGACTAAATTCCTTGGGCTTTTACTCAGACTTTAAAGCTCCAAATCACTCAAATTCATTGAGTAACATCTACATAGCTCGGAATCACTCCTACAAGGTATAAAACACACAATAAGTATAAAACACTACCAATTAAAACACAAACTCAATTAAAGTATATTAAATTAGAGTGCGATAAGCGACTAAAATTTATAGCGTGCCATTAACACCCCACACTTTAACCATTGTTTGTCCTCGAGTAATCAAACTACAGTTCATATAGATGCGACCTTTTTAAACAACCATCTTAAGTCATCATGCCAAGAATAATTATAACAGACTAAGCACAATAGTGTAACATCTTTGCCTCAAGATTTGACTCACAGGTACCATGCATTATTCACAACTCGCTTACTTACTCCAAAGTAGAGGTCAACGACATTCCTTTCCTTCATGAGTCATGTGCCCTCACACAGCAATGGAGAGTAGTTCCACATACAATAATAGTTTAGAACACTTAGGAACTCAAGATAGAAAGAATTCACACACTCTCACAAACAACATTCATATGCCACAAAAGATGAACCATAGGCTTGACCATAGTGTACTAATATACTAATTGAGTTCATTCGGTCAAGGATCAAGTATGACGTTAAATGGTTGTAATGTAGGATGTGGGACGGGTAGGATACATTTATATATAAGAGTGACAAAGCCTCCCTAAGAACTTTAATACATATACTTACCCTTTCAAAACCCCACACTTATGTCTAACCATAACTCCACCTTCACATAAATATATATTAACTCCCTATTCTTTCAGCACAATTACATCAAGAGTCACTACTATCAAAGAATATTTTGCACAACAATACACTTACATTTTTCACTTTTTTTTATTTTTCAATTCAAGTGGCTCTTACTTTTCCAAAACAATGCACCTTTCTCCTTATTTCATTTGTTCCACTCAAAATCCAAACCAACCACCCCACACTTCAACTTTTACAAAGTTCATAACAAATTCAAGTGCTCGCGAGAGGTAAAAAGGTTCAAATAGATGGTCAATTCAAACAAATGGGTAAGGCTTGCAATGTGGTTGCCAAAGAAAATAGGATTACATGCTCAAAGGGGTTAACTAAAATGCATAACATTTAGGCGGGCAAAAGCATATAACTGATTCAACAAAGAAATGCCTATATCACTTTCAAGACTGAACAAAACCACTATTTCTCTTTACAAACACACGGGGTAAGTTCTAGACATCAAATTCACTGCACAGTATACACAAGACCTTACACACACATGGCACATGACTCACTCAGTATTAGACTATCAAGTCACTCTAGTTAAAGCAGTTAAGCAAAGTTAAGATCATACAATTTAAGGAACTTACCCAAGAGCCAAAACTTGAGCCTAAGTGTCACGACTAAAGCACTCACTATTCTCAACGCATAATAAAGTCAAGAGATACTGCTTTCACCTCAAATCACAACATAATGTTTCCTACTACTAACAAAAATAAAAACTAACTACACCCGATTCAAACAAAACCCTTGGAAATGAACCGCGACACAAAGAAAACCCAAGGGGGAATTGTTACACTACCTACAAAAGAAAATCTTTTTGTCTTTTTATTTGGACTTCACTACCTCAATAAACCCGTCGAATGATATCCATCGTCGGGAAAAGTCAAAATTTTTTAAATTTGTATGGTTTTTTCAATTTCTTTTCTAACTACTAAAAGTAAAAACTCACACATATACATACATCATACAATTAAATCCCCCACCCCACACTTTAGGTTGTGGCATGTCTCCATGACACACAATTAAAAAGCATAAAGTAGAGCAAACTTCCCTGAATCTCTAGTCGGGGTCTGAGTCAAATTAGGGCTCCATTCCATGCGCCCGAACTAGTGCACACATCCATGCTGACAACTTCCTATCAGTCTTCTTGGGGTACACCCCACTCTTATCTTTTTCTATCACTGGGGAATTCTATTATGAACTCTTCACCTTCCACTCAACACTTGCAGCTTGCTTTTCCTTTTTCATCAGCGTTTCCACATTCATCTCAAAAGTCACCATCTCCTCACCCACTCTAAGTGTATACGATAAAATCGGAGGGTCCAATTTCTCGTTATCAAGGCACCTTAGAAGACCATCTCGAAGTCTCGAGGCTACAAGGTCATGGTCGAGTTTCCTCCCTTGAGGTTCGTCGACGCCCGATTGGGACAATGTTGACCGCAACCACGGTAGAAATGGGGAGTTCCCAAGGAACATGGCTAGGACTGACAGGGCCTAGTGGACTACCCTAACCCTTAATCAGGATGTCATCTAGCTGTCACATCTCCGCTTCTTTATCATTAATGCATTTTTTACTATGTTGTGATTCCTCTCCTATATAAAGGGGATCCTTGTCATTTTGTAAATCTCTGTTGCTTTAGTTGATCCACACGAAATATGCAAGAACATTCTATTTGCTCTCTAACAGATTCTCTTGATATTATTGCTTCCATTTATTATCTTCATATTTGTTCATCGTTTATTGCTTATCATTGGCCATAAAGAGCCCCTGTTAATTTTATTATAACTGTTAGCAATACTTCGACCCCCCTCAATAGCTCCCAGCCGAGCTCCAGAATCGACCTCGAGGCCCCCGAATCGACAAGCTCGAGGCCCCGATTGTAATCTTATCGGTTTGGTTATCATCTTATTCCTAACTCTGATCTCGTATCTAAGTCTCACGCATAGCATCAACTGCTTAACAATTATCTTCAAAATAGATCACGTATTTTTAGAGTCCCATAATCAAATTTAAATGTTATTACCATTTTCATGGTAAATAGTTTGGCGTCCACTGTGGGCCTAAAATAATAGTGATTATTTTCTTGCTAGCTTTACTACATAACGCAAGTTATCTTTCACGCTTTCTCTTGTCCAAGATCTTCGATTTCAGGTCAGAATGTCCGGCTTAGTGAACAACAATCTGGAGAACCATGGAGAAAATGGTGTAGACATTCCAGGTGCTAGCGTGCTACCACGAAACCCTGAGAATGCACTAGAACCGATCCCAATGGACGCGGTCTCGCGCGATGCCCACCAGGTCGATATAAGCTCGCACACTGACACGAGCGTGCGTCAAGGATATCCACAAGAAGCTCAGAAAACACCAACTAGGGATGAACGTGAGGTTAGCCTTCATGTTATTTTTGAAATGTTGCAGGCACAACAGCTAGCTATTGCTCGGCTACAAAAGCCCCAAAAAACTCATAGCACGGTAGCACTAGGGACATCTCCCCCAGGCGAATAGGTACCGGAGAGATCGAACAATAACGGGTCGATAGCCAACCCTGTCATCGTAAAAATTCTCGAGAGCCTCACCAGGAGGATCGAATCGGGCGAGAAAATGATAGAATCCAACGACAAAAAGGTCAAAACCTATAACTCCAGGGTCGACCAAATTCCGGGCGCATCCCCGGTCCTAAAAGGTGTAGATTCGAAGAAGTTCGTACAAAGGCCGTTCCCAGAAGAAGCGGCTCTGAAACCCATTCCGAAGAAGTTCAGAATGCCAGACCTCCCAAACTACAACGGGACCTCAGACCCTAATGAGCACGTTACTGCTTACACTTGCACGATGAAGGGCAACGATATAAAGGATGACGAGATCGAGTCCGTCTTCCTAAAGAAATTCGGTGAAACGCTCTGGAAGGGGGGCATGATGTGGTATCACAACCTAGCTCCTAACTCCATAGACTCATTTGCCATGGTGGCAGACTCCTTCATAAAGGCACATGCCGGTGCCATCGAAGTAGCAACAAGGAAATCTGACATGTTCAAGATCAAGCAGAGGGAGAACGAAATGCTACGAGAGTTCGTATCTCGCTTCCAAATGGAACTACCACCGGTCTCTGATGATTGGGCAGTGCAGGCCTTCACTCAAGGTCTGAATGAACGAAGCTCGATGGCTTTAAAGCAGTTGAAACAGAATTCGATCGAGTATCCTGCTGAGACCTGGTCGGACGTCCATAACCGATACCTGTCAAAGATCAGGGTCGAAGACGACCAGCTAGGAGCCCACTTGGGCTCAGTATACCCAACCAGGCTTCCGACGAAGGAACCAAAGCTACACAAAGAAAGATATCAGCCATATACCGAAGATAGAAGAAACGCCTCGAGGCGTAACCCACCTCGCATTGATCGAAGGATAGACCGAGGACAGAATCCTCATGGACTCGTCAACAGAGCCTGATTTGGCAGGAACGCAGGACAAATGGAGGTACCTCACTTATCAGAATACAACTTCAACATTGATGTATCGGACATCGTGTTTTCTATCAGTAAAATCACAGACGCCAGGTGGCCCAGGCCTGTACAATCGGATCCTTCACCAAGGAATCATAACTTAGTATGTAAATTCCACTACACTCACGGCCACAGGATCGAGGATTGCCACCAACTCCGAGAGGAAGTAGCCAAACTACTCAATAAAGGTCACCTCCGAGAATTCTTAAGAGACCGGGCCAAAAATCAGTTCCGGGAAAGAGAGGCGGCCAAGAAAAACGTAACGAATGAGCCGCAACATGTCATCCATATGATCATGGGACGCATCAATGCCCTATAAGAACCCGTAATGAGAAGGAGAAAAATATCCATCACCAGAGGAAAATGAACCCGGGGGTATATACCCGAGGATGCCCTCACATTCAGCGAAGAGGACACCGAGACCTTGTCTCAACCCCACAATGACGCACTGGTAATCTCTTTCCTCGTAAATACTATTAAAATAAAACGTGTACGCGTGGATCTAGGTAGCTCGACCAACATTATCAGGTCGAGGGTTATAGAGCAGCTTGGACTGCTTGACCAAATCGTACCCGCCACTCGAGTCCTCAACGGATTCAACATGGCAAGTGAAACAACGAAAGGTAAAATCACCCTCCCAGTCAATGTGGCTGGCACAACCGAAAACGTCAAATTCCATGCCATCGAGGGAGACATGAGGTACAATGCCTTGTTCGGGAGGCCGTGGATACACTACATGAGAGTAGTACCATCCACCCTCCATCAAATGATGAAATTCCCGACAAAGGATGGAATTAAAACCATCTACGGGGAACATGCGACAAGGGAAATGTTCGCGGTGCACAATATGGCACCGGCACCAATACCTACACTCACAAAATAGCCGAAGGGTAATCAAGCTACATCTTTGACTAAGCGCGATTAAACAAAGAAAAGGACCGTACTACGTCCTCGTCTTTTGTAAGTGAGACATTTCGGACCTCGAAACATCGCCGGCACATCCCACAATAAGGTATATCCATCACCCTTTTCGTTTTATATTTCGCACTAACCCTGATACAGGCGCCCGATCGAAGTAGCAAAAGCGCTAACCCAACTCGAAGACCTTAAGGTTTTAAAGCATCCGTTGCACTCTTTTCCTTTGATCGAGTTTTTATCCCGAAAAGAATTTTACCGACAAGGTTTTTAACGAGGCAACATCCACATGCTACCTAAGGAATACTCAACAAGTATTCTAGGCTTCTCTTGCAATCAACCTCGAACACTGAGGGGCATTCCCCCCCCCCCCCAGAAGGCCATCCGCTCGGAAAAACCAAGAAATGCCAAAAGGGTCCCAATACGAAAATGATGTATCGGGTCAAACGGTCAAACGAACCGTGTCCGTATAGCCGGGCCCCGAAAGCGGAAACATGTATACCTGTACCAAGTAATCAAAGAATAAATTTTGTCAAAGCATCTCACACTCCAAAAGAAACTACGTATTTTTGCAAAAACGATTCCTCCGTCGGAAATGTCCCGAACACTCTGGGACTGGCGTCAACAATTCAACACCTGAACGACCTCCGGGGTCGAGACTCCAAGCTCATATGCCATCAATGAGGCAACATGAAAATCCCAAAACATCTCCAAGGCCGAAAGTGCCTCTAATACTCGGGGACTGGCATCAAAATCTCAAAAAAATGCACGACCTCAGGGTCGGGATCTCCAAAACCGTAAGCCCTCAATGAGGCAATACAAAGTTTATAAGTAACGGCTTCCGAGCCAAGATACCCTCGAAGACTCAGGGTCTTTCCCCAAACGCCATTCATAAAAATAAAAAAAATTAAAAACCCCGAGGCCATAAGACCCCAAGCGGGCAGACTCGGTCTCGTAAGACCTACATAAGGCAGCAACTATATCTGTAAGACCTCAAGCAAGGCATGAACCACGCTTGTACCAAGTTGCAATATCTGCAAGAGCTCAAGCAAGGCATGAACAATACTTGTACCAAGTATCCAAAACTGTAAGACCTCAAAGGCATGTAAAACTTGTAAGACGTTACTAAAGGCATAAACCCGATCTCAAAGTTTCGGCTATATATCGAACTTGTAAGACCCATAAAAGGGCATACTCTCGATATTGATGCCGAAACTACTTCACTCGGGACTCAAAGGCTCCGGCCGAACACAAATGACTTCGGTCACAAGGCTGTACCAGCCCAACTAACGCGACTCGAGGACGCCCAAGCGTCGCTACAAAATCACAGACCTTCAATTACTTCAAATCTACTTTGAAAAGAACCGGTTAAACAGGCTACCCTCGATACAGGAAAAAGATCTTCGACCATGTCAGCTCCTAAAAATTGGCTTCGAGATACTCAGCCTCTGAGCCAAACCTTCTGAGGTGCTCGATCATCGTCATATTACGACTTACAATCGAGGTTTTTTATCAAGCCGTCAAAGATTCATGCAAACACTATTTCAAAAAATCCTTATCGAGGGAAAAATAAAGCCCACATAAAAGGCCGCATCAACCCAAAGCGTAAGAGACATTGTCACCAGCCTAATGAGTCTCAAGGCCACACACATAAAAGGCCATATCAGCCAGAGCATAGAAGCCATTGTCACCAACCCGCACAAATCCAAAAACTTGAGGGTCAAATGAGCTGGAGTCGTAACCCGATTCGGAGACTGAACCCAAAATAGTTAACTAAATTTGCCTAAGAGCAAGGCGTAGGAGCCATTGTCGCCAGCCCACACTAAAAGACCACATCGGCCCAAGGCGTAAGAGCCATTGTCGTCAGCCCACATAAAAGGTCGCATCGACCAAGCGTGTAAGAGCCTACGTGCCAACCTAATGAGCCCCAGGGCCATATCACGACTCTAAGGATTCCTACCAACTCAAAGACCACTTCACCTGGCCAAATTAAAGACAAAAAGAGATACAAAGGAAATAAAGCCCCAAGGTTTTCTGTTATACACGTATGCGAAAAAAAAAAGCAATCTTCATCTACAAAAATGATTTGAAAATACTACATGTAGATGGAATAATCTATACCCCCACCCCCCGGGGGCTACGGCCTGCCGGCCTTATCTTCGCTTTTTTTAGCATCGGGCAAAAGTAACCAAGCATCACGCTCGTCCGCCCTCGCTCACGCCACCTCTTCCGAGAGGGCAAAACCCCTAGCGCGGATCTCCTCGGGGGTCTTTCTTCGAGATTTGTAGCGAGCGTGTTCTTCAATCCTCTGTTCGCGATAGAGGATCCTTCTCAGCTCAGCTTTAGCATCGGCAACATCCTTTGAATAGATCGCCATCTCCTGGTCAGCCTTAGTTCGGCTCATTACAGCTTCAGCCCGGGCATCAACGATCTCAACCCTGACCTTCGAAAGCTCAAACACGATCTTCGTAATCATTTCTGTCTAAACCGAAGCATTATCACGAGCTAAGCAAAGTTGAGCCTCAAAAGCGGGAACTTCAGCCAGAGCATCCTTCCTCTCCAAAGCCTGAGCCTCCGCCCGAGCTTTTAGCTCATCATGCTCACGCCTGGCCCGGCCAATTTCATCCCGAAGGCGCTCCAGGGCCTCCGTCTTTTTCTACAACTGAAATAAATGAAGTGTTAGCCTTAAAAGCCAAAAGACAGAATGCGCGCTCACCCAGAACAGAAAATTACCTGCTCCTTCAAATAGCTCTCATAATTCAAGCTCCGGCCCACCTCATACTGCAAGTATACCAACTCGACATCTTTTTAATTGCAAACGAGCCTAAGGGATCTCTCCTCATCCAAAGCTTTCTGCATCCTAGCTTCATGACGAAGCAGCCCAGACTTAAGCTTGTCGAAGGCCTACAAAAGAAAACCCAATAAGGAAGGGAAGGCACGAAGCTCGAAAGGTCTGTGCCAAAACTCACCACGAAGTGAAGCCTCCGGGCTTCCTCGAAGGCTGAGCGCACACCTGCCAATCCAGTTCCCTCAGCACTGAAAGAGTCGACTCTAGTCGAGGCACGATCACTCGGTGTATGCGACCCCAGGTTTCTAGTATCTCCCGAAGTACTGTCAGCAAAAAACAAAGGCGACAGCAATGGAGAAACCCTTTTTCCAGAACCAGGAACCACGGGCGCGGCAGGCTCGGATGATGCTTCCACTCCGAAGCTTCGGTCCCGTTTTGCCTTGATTTGAGTGCTATCGCCTTGTAAAAGCATCTCTAGCTTATTGTAGTCGTTCTTTAGCCCGGGGGCTGGCAACCCTTCCCCCTCTCCGGAGGAGCGCGGCATAGCCTCGAAATGCTCTCTGATGCCTATAACATCAAGTTTAATACGCATAAAGGGAAAATGCCTCTCCAAATGAAGGAAGGGAGAGGAAAGAATAGCACAGCACTCATCATGATGTTTTGCTTCTCATCTGCCCCGGGACAAAGCTCGCCACTTGCGCTCGTCACAGGTCGAGTGGGTCACCAACTTTCGAACCCAATCCAGCAAATCAAGAACGTCACCCGACGCCCATGAAACCGCTGCAGAAAAAGAAAAGAGGGCACGTTTATGAAACTAATTTTCACCATAGGAAAACTGAGAAGGCACGAAATGCACCACTTATATGTATATTCCTCAGGGAATGGCATAAGCTCCACGGGGATAATGTCAGTGGTCCGCACTCGGACAAAGCAACTCATCCACTCCCAGTCTCCATCTTCCTCATCATCAACAATAAAGGGCGTGGTCAATCGGCATCGTAATGTTAGCAGACCTTGATGGTGAAAGGGTCAGTACAGCCTAATAAGATGACTGAGCGTAAATTCAAGCCCTGCCTTCTCCGCGAAAAATCTCACCATCAATATTGTTTGCCAAAATGATGGATGGATCTGCGCCAAGGTAACCCGATACTCTAAATAGAAGTCGAGCACAACCCTATCAAGGCGGCCCAGTGTGAAAGGAAACGTGTACACCTTCAATAATCCATCGGCACGATCCGTGATGCCCTCACCCGAGGAAAGTATTTGTAACACTACCTTTTCCCCCATACGCAGTCTTTTCTCACTAACCCAAGATGTTCTTCTCCTATCGAAGAAGCAAACTTCAAGGCATACTCTCGTTGGTCCTGAATGCGGAGGCGGAGCTCTCCCCTCTCTGCCGGGCAGACCCCGATGCAGTAGTCATGGCTATGGCAAAATTAGAGAACTAAAGCGGGAATCTATGCAACTACCTTAGTACTAAAATAATGAAAGGTTTGACGCAGAAAGAGAAGGGCAAGTACTTAAAATGGTCGAATCTCCATAACAGTAGAGGCAACCCAATATTTATATGGAAAAAACGGCAACGATCCGCCTGCCTTAAAGCCGATTAAAAACTCTGGCTGATATCACCAAATCGCCTCAACAACTTGGAAACCATATCGTACATTAGGAGGCGCCATGTAATGTTTTGAAAATGAAAATCCCCGTATCATCACCAGTCCCAAGGCGGTACCCGACCTCAAGGACCTCCATCAAAGGAAAGTTAGGCCAAAAGAAGCCAACGGGATCATCGCCAGTCCCGGGGTAGTACCCGACCTTGAGGACCACCATTAGAAATAATTTAGGCTTAAAGAAGCCAACGACATCATTGCCAGTCCCGAGGTGGTACCCAACCTCGAGGACCTCCATCATAAATAGGTTAGGCTCCCGGGAGCAAATAATGTCATTACGAGGCTCGAGGTGGTACCCGACCTCGGGGACTTTCGCCAAAAAGGAGTTAGGCTCCAAAGAAATAAACACATAAACCCCACTCGTATGGGCTTGACCCCGGGATACCTTATGATTTGGACAAACCCTCTTCAAGGATCTATCTACAGCGCCTTAAGGCTATCTACACTAAGTTCAAAGCAAGTTTCCTGGTGGTCCGGATTTGAGCGAACCTCCACTCGGGGACTGCCCTCGAAAGCTCAAAGACAGACCCTATCCACGGGCCTCCGAACATATTTCCCCTAAAAGGTTACCGCGGGGCCTAAGTGATAAATCACGGTTCCAAGGCCCGAAGCGTTACTTTCATTCGACTCGAAATAAGGGTCCCGATGACCCGAGGTTATTGGTTCAATCCAAGGAACGGCGAAGGGTTCCGTAGGAGGTAGTACTAATCAATAAAAAATCAGGAGAAAACACTCACATTTGGGCGCGATATTGGCACCAACCGGTAGAGTCATACATGCAAAATCTCCATAAATGTAAATAAATGGGAATACAACAAGCATCAAAGATAGAATTGAAGAAACTTCTTTGTATTCATAAAAAAAATTTTGATTACAAAAGCCCGCAAGGTGCCCTTACACAGAAACAAAGAAGAGAGAAGGTACACATATAGCAAAAACCTATAGCCTAGCCTACTCTCAAAGGTGCTTCCTCGACAGAAGTAACAACCGTAACAACAACAACAACAACAACAATGATAATACAGTATAATCTCGCTCGGCAAAGAACAGCCCAGTCAAAAGGCCGTGGCATGGCTGATGAGAACGTCACCATAAGGCCTTAAGACCATAGACCCCAAACATGGTGGGTAGCAATGGAGGAGGATAGTAGGAAGAAAGGAATGGAAAGGTTTTGAAAGGCACTTGGATAAAAAGATGGTACCGGAAGGCCCTCATTTATAGGGGGTGATAGTAAGTCAAATAACGCCATCAATGCCCTTGAAATACGGATCGACAGGCGCAATAAATGCACCATTGGAAATTGGATCGATGGAAATACGGTCACTTTGAAGAATGGGAATCGGCAGTTCATTGAATGACGCTGAAAAGACAAGTCCATGGGATGTCCCTGTTATCAGGGAGGCTTGCGTCATCAGTATAATGTCATCACGGGAAATCCGAAGAGTCGGATGTCAAAATCGTTTCTTATTGCTCCTCTCTAAGAAACACGGGGACTATCTGTATACGGTGAAATCGGAGGGTCCAATTTCTCGTCATCAAGACACCTCAGAAGACCATCTCGAAATCTCGAGGCTACAAGGTAATGGTCGAGTTTCCTCCCTCGAGATTCGTCGATGCCCGATCTTGGGAAAACGTTGACCGCAGCCATGGCAGAAATGGGGAGTTCCCAAGGCACGTAGCTAGGACTGACAGGGCCTAGTGGACTAACCTAACCCTTAATCAGGATGTCACCTAGTTGTCCCATCTCCGCTTCTTTATCATTAATGTATTTTGTACTATGTTGGGATTCCTCTCGTATATAAAGGGGATCTTTATCATTTTGTAAATCTCTGTTACTTCAGTTGCTCCACACGAAATATACAAGAACATTCTCTTTGCTCTCTAAATCATTGGCCATAAAGAGCCCCCGTTAATTTTATTATAACTGTTATCCGTACTTCGACCCCCCCTCGATAGCTCCCAGCCGAGCTCTGGAATCGATCTCGAGGCCCCCAAATCGACAAGCTCGAGGCCCCGATTGTTAACTTATCGGTTTGGTTATCATCTTGTTCCTAACTCTAATCTCGTATCTATATCTCACGCATAGCATCAACTGCTTAACAACTAGCATAAAAATAGATCACCTATTTTTAGAGTCTCATAGTTAAATTTAATTGTTATTACCATTTTCACGGTAAACACTAAGCATGGGTTTTCTATCATGTACGTCTAATATTGCTCTACTAGTTTCTAAGAATGGTCTTCCTAGGATAAGGGGTATCTCCTTATTCTCCTCCATCTTTACCACTATAAAATCCACTAGAAGTACAAACTTATCTACCCAATCTAAGACATCTTCCACTATCCCCTCCGGTATTATAGGTTTTTGGTATGCCAGCTACAAAGATATTGGCATCGACATTATCTGTCCAATATCCTTCTTCAGTTTCTTGTAAATATATAATGGCATTAAATTAATTGAGGCACCAGAATCACATAATATTTATCAAAGTAAAGAGTGCCTAAAGATCAAGGTATAGTAAAACTTCCTGGACGTCCACGCTTTTGTGGGAGTTTGTTTTGCACTATTGCACTGCAATGTTATGTGAGCTTGACCACTGAGGTCTCTTTTATCTTCCTCTTCTTTGTAAGGATCTCCTTCAAGAACTTAGAATAAGCTGGTATTTGTGAGAGCACTTCTGTGAATGGCAAGTTTACACTAACTTGTCTCAGCAAATCTAAGAATCTCTCAAACTGCTTGTCCAGCTTTTCTCTATAGAGATTTTGGGGAAAATTAAGATTAGGCGTGTGCTTGCTCTTTTCATTATATTCATCCCTTCTTGAAGTTTCATCCTTCTTCTTTTTCTCTACTTACTTCTTTCCTTTATTCTTCTTATCCAATTCAATTTTCAGCTACTCCCCACTTCCTTTTTCAGGTATCAACTCTTTTTGGACTGGAGTGGGCTCTTTCAACACTTGCCCGCTTCTCAAGGTCATATAATTTACCGTTTCATTGGGATTCCTTTTAGTATCACATGGCAGAGTACATGAGATTCTCTCAGATAATGTAGTTGTAATTTGTCCCACTTGTCTCTCCAAGTTATGCAAACCTGTCCCATGTTCTTTGATAGTTGTACCATGAGCATCTAGCCTCTCATCCATCTTGACAATAAATGAATTCGCCGGATCTTCTATCCCAGACTGAATTGTCTGTTGAGGCTAAAATGGCAGCCTCGGCTGACTCACAAAACCAGGAGCTCTTTGAAATCTGGAGTTATTTTTGTTGCCATGCGTCCGCTGTACCCCCTGGTGAACTCCATGAAAAATGTGGGTGCTTCTGACCCATTTAGTTTAAGTTATAATTACCCACATCATTAACTTCCTCAGTTGAGGCTTGACACTCAAGAATAAGGTATCCTCTTCCACATATATCACAAGCTGCGCGAGACTCAATATGTATCGAGGCTAAGGTCAGCTTCCTTATTTCTTTAGCCATGGCATCAAGATGTACCTGCACAGATGTGTTAGCATCAACTTGGTGAACAAAATATTCTACTTCTTTCAGCAATCTTGGAGGGCCACTGATTTGCATCTTCAGATAACTAATCTAGAATTGTGACTATCTCCTCGGAGTCTTTTTCATTAACGGGCCTCTAGCTGCATCACTCAATATTCTCTGTGAGGCCGGTGTCAGCCATCCCAAAAGTCCTTAGTTGCATCCAGAGTTCAATTCCACTATGTTGACACTTTCGCACTATCTCCTTTAACCTCTCCCAAGCTTTAAACATAGTTTCAGTCTCATTCTGGTAGAAGTTATGAATTTCTCTTCTAAAATTGCTCGTTTTTGCTGAGGAGAAATATTTAGAAAGAAATTTTCTGGTCATCTCCTCCCATATTTTAATTGATCCCATGGGCAAGCATCGAAGCCAGTGCTTTGAATCATCTTTGAGTGTGAAGAATGCCCTTAGATAAACTGCATCTTGTGACACACCATTATATTAGAAGGTGATCATAATCTCCTCGAAGTCCATCAAATGATTGTTTGAATCTTCGTTCATCTTTCCTCTGAAGACACAGATGTTTTGGAAGGTTTGGAGCAACCTTTGCTTTAACTCGAAATTATTGGCTGCAATTGGAGGTGGTCTCACACTAGATAAGCCATGGTTGTAGTCTAGTCTAGCATAATCACCAAGTGGTCTCCTAGCATCGGAAGCTATGTTTCCACACTGGTCTTGATTCAAAGGCTGATTCTAAGCCATTCTCTGAGTCCTCTCCTCTTCGTAGACAATTTATGCATCTGCAAGAGCTGCTTCCTCAGCATCCCGAGCCTTTTTCTCTTAGTTGGGTTGCCTCTCTCATTGACAAATCTGTATTATCATCATCTCCAGCCATATTGTTTGGCTGAGGATTGCCTAACCGTCTCTGTATTCTCGGGGAGATTTCTTTCCTTCCTCAACTGTCATAGTTATTTCTTGATTTCTTGTTCGCATGGTAGAAATTCCTTCTCAGAAGATCGCGTCATGCATCAATCTAACCTGTAGCCTATGCACAGTTGAAGAACACCAACCGTAAAAAGAGAAAAATAAAATAAAAGATAAATTTACTAAATAAGTACTACAAACTATTTCAAACACTATTGATTGCCATCTCCAGCAACGACACCAAAATTTGGGGCGTCGTGCCTGTGCATTTCTGCTGCCCGTTGAATTTGCAAGCCCTTTGATAAACCCATAAGAAAGTGGCACCTATTGTTATTAACGAATGGGAAGTCAAAAGTGATAATTGAGATCATATGTGTTTACAAGGAATTTCGGTATTCGTGGTCACTAAGATAAGCTAAGTATCCATGCAGCAAGTGGCAAAACGAACAAAAAAAGTAATTGCTTATGTTTAAAGGCAACTGAGAAGGCTAAAAAAGAAATCTATGGTCTTATCATGTTAAAAGAAGGCTGCGAGTAGTATAAATAGATATTTGTAGGTCACAAGCTAAAGTATTATAGAGTGACAAGGTTTTAGGTAGATAGGAGTAAGGATAAAAAAGGTGAGTCAGGAGGTGACAAGAATAGAAAAGGCCTTGGGATTAAACCCATCAAAGCAAGAGAGCTGAAGGTTTCCATAACTTATAGAAAGCTCAATATAACCTGAATGAACTCAGAGGAGTTTAAAACTAGGAGCATTTAGAAGAGATGGAATTCAGCCCTGGTAGTAAAGTAAGGGCGTAATTGTGATAAATAATAAGAGGATGATTTTTTAGGCCTTCGATTGAGTAATGATTTAAAGAGAAGAGATTTTATGAATTGCACGGGATTAAAATACCCCCATAAGATGAATCACACTGGGATGCTATGAAATACAATTATTGAAGTATAATATCGTCCCTAGGTGGATCAGGCAAATAACTCCATATGTTCCCTGATGAAACGTGAACCCTGGAGACAATATATTACATAAAAGGTTTCAAGTTATCAGTGGTAGATTATAGATCAACATTAAGGTGAATCAACAATAGATGGATAAAAGATCCAAAGTATGAGATGAGATTAGGTTGTCATTCTTAAGATGAACAGTAATGAGGAAGCATTAAGGGACTTAGATTTATACATATAGGATAAGCAGTAAGAGAGTAACCTAAAGTTGGGTAGCAGACCTTGGTAATAATAAACCAAAATAAGTGTAATGATATAGTATAAGCTACCAAGATGTAGTAAAGCCTAAGCATAGATAACCGAGTCTATGAAACAAGATATAGCAATAGTCGTAAGTTCGACAAAGTATCGAGCGGAGAACTTCAGTACACCTATAGATTCCCAAAGGGACAACTTCTCATAGATCTGTATATGTTCACAAAGTGAGGTCTAGAGATTGGCTAAAAGCTGGAGGAAAAAGGAGAGAAGAGTGACATAGGCACACATACATAGTCAGTGTCGTACGGGTTACATGAAATAAGGTAGCATTAAATACGAGATTGGAAGAATTTCGACCACATGACATGGTGTGCGAAAGTGGCCTAATAGGGGGAATGCCCTGACCTATGGATTTATTCACAGAGCAAATGCCTAGAAGGAAAGGACAATATTAAACTATTTGTATGAAGTATAGGTTATGAAACTAATAAGCCATTAGTTAACAATCGAGGAAGAACGTTTCAAAGAGGGTGATGATGTTACACCCGATATTTTCGCACGTGAGAGTACATCGTAAGTCAATTAATGTAAGCTCAGAAATGAGATTGTCAAGTACACAAAGTAAGTTAATCATGTTATCTTGGAGGTTACAAATCTTTAAGATCATGGATAACAAGTACCAAGAGGGTTGAAAGGCTAAGAAGGTAAAAATTTGAAGAAAATAAGTTTCGTCGAAAGTCGACAAGTACGAATGTTATAATATGTACATTTGGGGTGAGACTAGGGTGCTTATATTTATATGGAGGTTATGTTATGAGTTATTTTTTTCATATGATAGTCGTGTGTTATTTTTTGAAGTCAAGCGAGTTGTGAAACAAAAGTTGGGAAAGGTCATCACAAGTTACATTCATAAATGTGCTGAAAATAAGGTCAAATGTAGATGCTATTTTCTCCTAATATACATAGAGTTAAGTGATTATCTACATATCTAATTGAATATCTACAAGTCTAGTTTCAAACGCATTAAACCGTTTGTTGATACGACATCAAAACAGAGAGATATCCGCGTTTTTGCGAGGCTGCGCAAGCAGCTCAGTTGGGACCCACTTGAGATGGCCACCGACCTTACGCCTTTTAGAAGATGTTTCAGCCTCATTTAGGGTCATTTCTCACCCAAATTTCGTCCAAAAGCTCTCAAAAACCCTCCTTGACATATCCCAAGATCTCAAGAACCAATATATGGTTTGTGGTGGCTAGAATGTATGAGAAATAATTTGATAATGTTTTGGCTGTTGTTGCTAAGCTTTTCTAGGTGTTAATCAAGTTGATTGAAGAAGGAAATATGAAAAATAAGTGATTGATGATAAAAATAAGGTGCTAGACGTGTGGGGCTATTTTGGAAGGCATTTTGTGGATGTTTTGAGCGAGAAATAATATAGTACATATAAGTATGATGTTCTTAAGGTTGTAAACTAATTTATGGAATAAGAGTTGGATTCAATTTATATCTTGTTATGAGTAAAAATGAGTTTTCCGCTCAATATGATTGTTAAGATAATTGGAGAAACTCATATTGGATTATATTGTTGTTGTTGTTTGGCTATTGATGACCCTTAGTGGTCTTTAGGGTGTATTAAAATAGGGGAGTTGCATCCTGATTTCCCTTAAGCCATACAACTATCCAAATATGATGGTACGACATTTTATGTAACGACAATATCATTTCACTTGTTGTAGATGCATCGAAGAGATGATACAGGTATGTTAAGGCTATCCCTTCTTTCCTTTTTGCATGATCCATATGATACAAAAAAACGAGCAAGCACGCAAGTTTCTCAAATGATTCTATTCTTAGAAGTACTAGGGTTGCCTATGTTCTTTATTCCTCATATATCCTACTATCATATCATTTGTTCATGTGTCTCTGGACATTCCGAGAGATCTTATTTACTTACATCATTATGCATTGCATTCATTTGTACAGTTATATTGACCCATGACTAAATGGCATTATATACGCGTAGAGTATAGGTATATGAGGTGTGAGGAAAGGTTATGGCGTTATATACGCACAACCACCTGATCGGTTGGTATACGTTGATGATTTTGCCCAGAAAGGCGAAGATGATATGATGGGATTTCCTCAGAGGTTTGTTGATGTTATTTACGCATATACCTATGCATGGTACGACATTTACATGCACATGCATGAAATTATAAATATTTTATAATTCATAGAGCTATTCAGGCTTACTGGTTGAGTACTTTACTCCATATTTTTTCATGTCTTTTATATACTACTTTTCATTCCTTATATACTCGGTACTTTATTTGTACTGACGTCCCTTTTGCCTGGGGACATTGCATTTCATGCCCGCAGGTCATGAAAGACAGGTTACCAGTCCTCCTAGTACGCTACAAACTCAGCGGAAGGTGTTGGTGTACTCAACTTTCTCCGGAGTTGCCTACTTGATCAGTATGATTTGGACATGTATTGATTGGTATGTCGGGGCCTTTTCCCAACCTTTATGACGTTTATGTACTCTTAGAGGCTTGTAGATAGATCTCATGTGTATGGATACTTGTATGGCCTTTTCGGCCTATGTTTTGAGTGTACAAATGTTCATGTCGGCCTTATAGGGCCATATGTCACATGTATAAGTTTCTATATCATTATGGGTCGTCCTATGTCTAGTATTCCCTTATGTATTTATGTAGTAATCTTATGATGACCCTTCTGGCCCATTTACCCATGATGGTATGATAAGAAAGATACGTTATGTTGGTGCTCGGTTGGGTAAGGCACCGGATGCCGGTCGCGGATCATCGATTTGGGCCGTGACATAAGTTGTATCAGAGCAGTGATGTCCTAGGGAATCTACAAGACGTGTCTAGTATAGTCTTGTTTATAGGTGTGTTATGCACCACACATATAAGCAGCAGGCTACAGGGCATTTAGGATTGTCACACATTCTTCATACTCTAGATCCTGTGGTAGAGCTTAGTTATAAGAATTCAAACTTCTAAATTCTACTTTATCCATAATACAATGATACTACATCCACAAAGAATGTTGGTAAGGGATGGAATGTGGCCGTGAAAGAGTTGAGTCAGAGGAACTCGATTTTGTATCATGTTTTTGATAAGTAAATTAAGGTCTTCAGTAGATTATATGTGTACTAAGGCGTGTAAGCTTCTTGATAAGGAGTCCTAAGGCATGAATCTCTATCCATCCATATGGTAAAAAGGAATAAGAGAATCAGAAGGTAAATATAAGTTTCAAAAAGTAAAAGAAGCAAGGTGAAGAAGGGTACGAGGTACCTAGTTATGAAGATTATCGGTATTTACAATTCAGGCACAGAAATATAAGCATTTTGAGTTAGTTTCTATAGTAACAAAGATATATACAATTGGCTACACCCATCTTAATTATACCATATGGGAGCTAACAAATATAGTTTACGAGAAGGATGTGATATCAGGATCCATCTGGGGTTATAGTAACCCTAAATTGTGGATGGATTGTTATCATTAGCTATCATTTCCGAAGGATAATGCAAAACATGGTAATAGTTCTCCTTGTGGGACACACACCCAGATGGTGCACACCAGAATAGTACAGTTAAGTATGAATACTAGAATGTTTAGAAAGTTAAGAAGATAGGCATTGTAACCCTAAAAGGGATGAATATTTACCTTAGTATGTCTTCTGCCCCTAGTATAAAAAAAGAGAATGTTAGGCATCCTGAAGAGCAAGTGAGATGAAGCAAGGGGAGCTAAAAGTGAAAGAACATTTTGTTGAAGTTTTCAAAGTAAAGTGATAGACCGAAATATTAGCCAGAGAATAAGGAGAGAGCAAAATGAGGCATTATGAGTAAGATGTGATAAATAGGTGATAATGGTAAATTAAAATACAACAAAATAACAGAGTCTATAGTCAAGTGAATTAAAAGACAAGAGGTGACCAGCATTGAGACAATAAAATTGTATAAGCCATAAAGTCATACCCTCATTTCGGAAATGTGTTGGTGACTCGAACGTGATTACCAGAAGGCTAAGTTAGACCCCCGGAGTAATAGAATCAGCATGGGCTAGTGAACAAGATAAACTGAAAATGAATTAGGGATCATACGATTTGATAATTATCGGCATCGTGAGAATTTTAGAGATAGTGTTCCGGAAATAATAGAATGACAACTAAAAAATAACCTTCAAGTTCATTCAGGAAGACGCTTCCCTAAAGAAAGCACTGTGAGCAAGGTTAAGCTTAAGGGACTAAGTGCACCAGTTACACTAGGTGTCACCGTACTGCGTAAGGAGTTCAGTTATACCTGGTACAGAAGGGTAACCGTAAGGCGAGTAAGGGTAATTAATGATGTGAAAACACGTCAAAGACGAAGAGGTAACTATTGAATGGTAAAGGAAGAATGTTGTAAAAAAATAAAGGGATGAGGAAAGCACGACACCGAGGAAAGGAAGTAAGTGTTCCTGGCCAGGATGTTATGATAAATAAGTGCGAATGAACACCTGATACATCAGGAGCCAGTATGAGAGGTAAGTTAAGACAAAGGAAATTACCTAAGAGAGAATACACGAAATATTGATATGAGAATGGACGAACGTGTAGTTAGTAGTTGATTCATGAAGAGCCTAGTTATGGATACATAGGAGAATACAGACAAATCAACAGATTGTGCAAGATAAACATAGAGAACCCCAAAATAGTGAATTCAGTCTCGTTGATACGACGTCGTGATCCTTGAGAAATATTCATATAGGAGTTAGGGTAGTTAAAGATACCGTATAAGTGTTATGGAAAAGAAATACCACTGAGGAGATAGTAAAAAAATCAGTTCAGAAGCAACCCTACGAGCACAAAAATGTGGAGGTAAGTAACTAAGGATAATTATGAGTGAGTAACAACGTCAAAAATTTATTCGGGTATACAATGTAATAAGCTCGCAGCTTCAAAGGTTCAAAGGATCTCCCCTATGTACTACAACAAAAGACTAGCCGAGGAAAAAATGAAGAAGGCTTCAACCTAAGCATAGTTACTTGAAAAAGAAATGATTTTGTAACAACAGTCTCACTACAATATTGTATGCACTCCATATGAAAGTGGCACCTATAGTGATTAATCAACGGGAAGTGAAAAGTGATATTTGAGATGATATGAGTTACAGGGAATTCCGATATTCGTGGGCACTAAGATAAGCCAAGTATCCATGCAGCAAGTGGCAGAACGACCAAGAAAGCTATTTGCTTCTATGGTTTTATCAAGTTAAAAGGAGGTTGCAAGTAGCATGAATAGATATTTGTAGGTCAGAAGCTAAAGTATTGTAGAGCGATAAAGGTTTTAGGTAGATAGGAGTAAGGATAAGAAAAGGTGAGTGAGGAGGTGACAAGAATAGGTAAGGCCTTTGGATTAAACAAATCAAAATAAGAGAGCTGATATTTTTCGTAAGTTATAGAAAGCTCAGTATAGCCTGAATGAACTCAAAGGAGTTTAAAACTAGGAACATGTTTACCGTGAAAATGGTAATAACAATTAAATTTGATTATGAGGTTCTAAAAATACGTGATCTAATTTTATGATAGTTGTTAGGAAGTTGATGTTACGTGAGGGACTCAGAAACGGGATAAAAGCTTGAGAGCAAGGTGATGACCAAACCGAATGATTAACAATCGGAGCCTCGAGCTTGCCTATTCGGGGGTCTCGGGGTCGAGTTTGATGCTCGGCTAGGAGCTATCGAGGGTGATCGATGGATGAGTAACAGCTATAATAAATCAATGACGGCTCTTTATGGCGAATAATATGTAGTAAATGAAGAACAATAAATAAAGAACAATGAAAATAAGCGATAAATGAAGCAATGAGATCAAGAGAATATGTTAGAGAGCAGAGAGAATGTTTGTGGGCTTCTTAGTATTTAGCAACAGATGTTTACAAATTGACAAGGATCCCCGTTATATATGAGGGGAAATCCCAACATAGTACAAATACATTTATTACAAAGATATGAGATGGTATAGCTAGTAAATGCCATGAAGCGGGCTTAGACTAGCCTAACAGACTTTATCGGCTCTAGCTGCACGCCTTGGGAACTCCCCACTTTCTCTCCATATCCATGGGTTCGTACTGCTCCGAGGTCGAGCATCGATGGCCCTCGAGGGATGAAACTCGACCGTGGTTTTGAGCCTTCGAGACATTGTAACGATGGAAAATTGGACCCTCCGATTTTACTGTATACAGATAGTCCCCGCGTTTCTTAGAGTACAACGATAAGAAATGACCTTTATAACCATCTTTCCGAATTGCCCGCGATAATGTTATATTGATGATAACATACTTATGACATAATCCTTTGTGACAACCGAGGCGACTCGCTGACTCGTCTTTTCAGTGCCTTTCAATGTACTACCGATTCTCATCCTTCTAACCGATAATATCGCCGCTGATTCAGTTCTAAAAAAGCATTGATTGCGCATGCCGATACGTTTTTCAAGGACATTGATGGCGCTGTCGGTTACGCTTTTCAAAAAGTATCGATTGTGCCTGCCGGTTACTCTACCCTTTTCTCTATAAATGGGAGCCTCATGGAATCAATTCCTCATTAAAATGTTCTTCAGACAGGCTTTCACCCATTTCTTCTCTCAATCCTCATCCATTGTTATTTCCCATGTGTGAGGTCCGTGGCCTCAAAATTGCTTTGCGGCATTCTCATCAGTTATGCCATGGCCTTTTTCCTAGACTTTCCCTTGCCGAGAGACATTACACTGACTTGTCGTTGTTGTTGTTGTTTTTGTTGTTGTTATTACTGTTGTCGTTGCTGGCTCGACATGATGAGACAAGGGGGGCGACTTCTTTCGACTTGGGAAGATATTTGGATTCTACATCGCTGCTCACGAGGGTGTCCGGACTATACACCGCTGCTCACCCTCCTACCCCGGCCTGGTCTGGCACTTCATCCCTTTTGCTTTCCGTGGGGTGAAGTGGCACCTCTGGCCGGTAGCTTGCACGGCACAATGTCCCAAGAAGTGGACTCAGAGTAGTCGTGCAAGTAAGGCCGACGCTCGCCAAGTCTTCTAGCGGGCCGTGATTTTCTTGGCCTAGTAAAAGTCTTTCCTCTTTAGCGGGCAATGGCTTTTTTTCATCCTTTTTTGCTTCTTCACTTTCCTCTTCTTCATCTTCTCACTTTCCTCTTCTTCATCTTCTCACTTGGAGATACCATTTTTGAAGGCCGAGACAAGACCCCCTGGGAGATGGCATGGAGATACCATTTTGGAAGGCCAAGACAAGACCCCCTGGGAGATGGCGCTCGAAGATACTGCTGCCGAGATGTACCCCCGAGAATAGATTAGGCTCTTGGCTTTTACTATATTTGTGCTTTTTTGCTTCTTTGTTTCTGTGTAAGGACCCCTTGTGGGCTTTTGTAATCATATGTAAGGACCCTCCGTGGGCTTTTGTAATCATGTGCTTATAAATATAAAGGCGTCTCTTTAATCTGTTTCTGACATATGCAATATTTCCTTGTATCTCTGTTTTTGAATAATCTGAATACGTGACTCCACGAATCGGTGCGAATGTCGAGCCCGGGTGCAAGTATTTCTCCGGATCTTGATTAACCTGATTCCCTATGGAATCTTTTGCCTTCTCTTGGACCGAGCCCGAATTGGACTGATAAACTCGGGTCGTCTGGACCCTGACTTCGACTTGAATGAGAGTAGGGCTTCAAACCCTTAGACCGAGACGTAGTCTTTAGACCCTGCGATAATCCTCGAGCGGGGATTTGCTCGGAAGCCCGAGAATAGAGACTACCTTCAGGCTTTCGAGAACAGTCCCTGAGTGGACAAAAATCAGCTCTTTAAACCCTACGATACCCCTCGAGAGGGAGTTTGCTCGGGTGTCTGATAATAGAGATAGCTTGATCTGAAGACGAAAGATAGTCGTATGGCTTTATCGGTAGCTTTTGAGCGGGAGTTGGCTCGAGCTTAGGTAGTTCGAGGTCCAGAGAATCGCGTAAACAATTCGTACTCTCAATAGCCGAAATTCTCGAAGTAGGGGCCACCCCGAGGTTAGGCTTATATATGAGCGGCTCCTTTTGGAGCTTTATTTCTTCTTGAGAGAGGTTCTCGAGATCGGGTACCATCTCAGAACTCGCGATGATGGCAATGGCTTTCTGGAGCCTGTCTTCTTTTGTGGAGGCCCTCGAGACAGGGTACCATCTCCGGACTTGCAATGATGTTAATGGCTTCTTGGAGCCTATCTTCTTCTAGTGGAGGTCCTTGAGATTGGGTACCATCTCGGGATTTACAATGATGTTAATGGCTTCTTGGAGCCTGTCTTCTTCTGGTGGAGGTCCTCGAGATCGGGTACCATCTCGGTACTTGCCGCCATTCTGAGTAGTTATCCTCTTTTCCTGCGTTAGGTCTTTCATCATTTTAGTGTTAACGCTCTTGCCCAAATTCCTACTCCAATTCTCTAGTTTTACCAGGGTCATGACTACTACACCAGGATCCGTTCGGCAAGGAGGAGAGATTTGCCTCCGGCTTTCGCCTTGTTGGCGGAGCGCCACTGATGCCATGCGGGCCTGACTCAGGGAATTTTGCTTTGAAAGGAGACTTCTCAGCAGAAAGGTCTCCGGACGCCCAGGATCAGCACGAGCATACCTTGAAGTTTATTTCTTTGATAGCAGAGGAACACTTTGAGTTGGTGAAGAAATACTGTGGATGGGGGAAAAGGTACTACTGCGAATACTTTCCCCTGAAGAGAGCATCATGGGTTGTGCCGAGGGGTTTTTGAATGTGCACACGTATCCTTTCACGCTGGGCCCCCTTGATATGGGTTGTGCTTGAATTCCGTCGGAAGTATCAAGTTACCTTGGTGCAGATTCACCCGTCATTTCGGCGGATAGCATTAATGATGAGGTTCTTTGCGGAGAAGGCAGGGCTTGAATTCATGCTCAGTCATCTTATCAAGCTGTATCGGCCTTTTAACGATCGACGTCTTCTAACCTTACGATGTCGGTCGACCACGCCTTTCGTTGTTGATGACGAAGTAGATGGAGATCAGGAGTGGATGATGTTTATACCCAATTTTTCCCTATATATTTTCAAAATGCAAAATACCTTCAAAATAGCATATATATGCATATATAAGCATGTCCAAAGTTTTATTATTTTTTTCCAAAATTTTAAGGTTTTAAATTGATTTATTTTCTCCCTTTTTATCCATAAAATCTCCAATAATTATTTCCAAAATTATTGTTTTGATAATAAATCTATTGGATTTATATATTTATGCCAAAATATGGCAAAAGTAATTTTTTACATATTTTTATAATTACATTTAGTATTTTTAAAGCTAGATTGCACATAATTGCAATATTAGCCCTTTTAAGGTTTAATTATGTTTTATGTGCATAAAATTGGATCGTGTATTTTTAAATTGCCAATTATGTATTATAAATTATTTTAAACTTTTAATTAATTTTCAGAAACTATTTTACTATTTTTTATAAATTAAATAGGGAAAACTAGCTATTTAAAATATAGCCAAATTGGCTTTCAATTGCAGCCCAAATCAAGACCCCAATTCCCAGCTCAATTTCAATTAAAACCCGACCCACACCCCTTTAACCCGTACCCAAACCCGGAACCCCACCTACCCTTTCTAATCTCGACCGTTAATCTCCCAAATCAACGGTCCATGTTACCTCTTACCATTTTTAACCTGAACGACCCCCTAACCTAATTCATTCTTACCAAACTGCCGCCCTAGAATCCCCAAATCCTCTCCATCTCTCCGAGACCTAGTCTTAACCCTAGCCGCCGCCACCCAAAACCAGCCTTAATTCCTTCAATCCTCACTCGATTCATGGATTCCCATGGCTGTTTGAGACGTATACTTGTCTCCTACGTCTCCCGGTGGCTTTTTTTTGGGATTTCATGGAGGGATCTCAAAGAGATCTAGTCCAGATCTTGTTCAAAACCCTCCAAAAGCCTATGGTCTTTCATGCCATTTTCCGGCGATCCATGGCTGTTCGAGTCAGATCCATGACTTTTCCGGCTAAAATCAGTAACGTTCTAAGGTTTTCTCATCTTCTCTGGGTTCTTTGAAACCCTAACTCTTGAGATCTTTTCACTTTTCTTTAGATCTATCTTAGATCTAAGTATATCCATGAGTTTTTAACTGATTTTTCTTCATCTTTACTATTTTTCGAAACCCTAGAGTCGCTATTGTTCGATTCTTCTCAAATCTTTCAAGATCAGAGGTGATTCGAGTATTATTAAGAATTTTGCTTCAAAACCCTCCTGTTTTAACTAACTATTTTGATTGTAGTCATTCTTTTCTAAAACTAGGGTTTCTCGGAGTTCTTTTATGCATGTTCTGACTGATTTTGTTATGATTAAACCCTTTCCTTTGTTTGTTTTGACTGATTTTGTGCTCTTACTGCTTTTAACATGACTCTGTTAAAAGCCCCTTTTTTTAAGATTTTCTTTACTTTGTTTCTATAATTTTCCTTACTTTGCTTCTCTGAGTGTTAGTGTGCTTCTTTACTTCGTGTCTGTATGTTAGCCTGCTTACTTGAGTCCTGTGATTACTCTGCTTCGAATATGTTTTTCCGAATCCCTAGCCTACTTATGTCGCTTTTGTATGACTATGCTCACTTTGTTTGTTCATCTTTGCTTCTTTCTGTGACTATGCTTCAAACATATTTTTCTTGATACATCTGTGGACCTCCTCTATTTATATGATGAAAGTATAGAGTCATGACTCCCTTTTGATCAAGTCTGGTTTCCTTAATCGATGGCGATTAAAAATTTTCTTTCAAAAAACCCTAAAAGCTTTGCCCCGTCTGTTAAGCTGACTGATTTCCTTACCCTATTTTGATATGATACTTATTTTTTTCTACTAAGTTGTGGCCTTATGCAGGGCTTTGTGAATTGGTCCTACTCTATGCTACGGAATCTCGAACCCTACTTAATTTGATTAATTGCTTACCTTAATTAATTCTCCTTGCCTTTTCTGCATTACTACTGATTGTCTCCTTAGTTTGAAAACTTTATGAACCTAGCCTTAATTGCTTGTTCTATACTGGTACAATTTTTGAAATCATTCCTTATTTGTTATTCTCCAGTCGTGTATGATTTCCTTCCTTATTTGTCAGCTGCCCTCTACCATTCACATTGACTCCCTTAATCAAAGGGAAATTCGAACCAATTCTATATGCTGAGTTCTATAATTACTGAAGAATTGATTCTTGCCTTATTTGAACAAATTTTCAAACTACTATGCAAATGACTCTCTTCTACAGTCTTAAGACACGAACAATTAGTTCAGAATACACGCATACACACTCAAAATCTCTCTTCTTTCTCTACTACTTGTGCTACTGCTTGTCTAGCCGGCTGAAAGCCAAGGCTAGACTGTGGAACTCTACTTGCTTTACTTTTCTGCACTTTGCTTCCTTAACTGGTATGTTCCTTGTTCAATTCTGAAACTCAACTCTATGTGATCCATTGTTTGTCAATCCCTGTCTCTTTCTACACTAACTTAATGGCTCATGTTGTTTAATTTCACTTCTTGTTTACTACTTTACTCAGCATGCTTAAGTTATGTCGTCTTCTTTAATTGTAATCAGCATGTCTACTTGAGTTCCTGTTTATGTCCCTCAACCAGTATGTCTCCTAATGTACTTGATTAACACTAAGTCATGACTAACTATGTGTAATAGACCGCTGTATGACTACTCCCATACCCTGTCCCTGGGCCTTATTACAATTCTAATTTCAAGCATGATTCCTTTGTTAACTCTTTGAAGTAATTGTTTGTGTTCTAAAGTCCAATCAGTCCCTACTTGTTCTTTGTACTTGCTGGTCTATATGCATCTCTTCTCAGCCATGTTTATGTTTTTCTGATTTGGGCCCTCTATGTCCCCAACCCCTACTTCCCTGTTTGTAACTTCTGAAACTGTACTATTCTTTGAACTTGTTCTGTGTGTTTGTTGGCTTGTTCCAAGTTGTTGTTGCTCCAATCCCCTTCCCCTTTCAAAACTATTTTTCCTAAGCAAATCTTCTGTTGTTGTTGCAAACTTATTTCAAACTAATTATTTTCAAAACTGTTTCCAACTCAACTCTTTTAAATCTATGTCAAGCACTCTCACATATACTCTTAGACCACTAGGTTCTGCCCCTTTTGTGTGAGCCTTGCCTTGGGACCCTTGAGCTCTCTTTGAACTTGGACACATAAAAGATGCCCTTTCCACACTGCACTTACTCTGTCTTGGCTACGAAATCTGGGTGTGAGCACTGCCCGGTACCCCTTGAGGTCCTTAGGGAACTCTGACACACCCAGATGTGGGAAAGACTATGCAACAATCTTGGCACTTGAGGTGATTGATTACAAATCTCAGAGAGGAAGTCCTAATCATGCTTCCTATAGTGTAACTTCTTATTTTTTCATTACTACTCATGTAATTCATTTCAATGTTGGTCAGTAATAACTTGTTGTAAACAAATATTGGGGTTGGCTAGTGAACGGGGATGGGGTAAATATACATGCTATAGTTGTTAAGGGGTAGAAAACATGTTATTAAGGTTATATTCCTAATTGTGCAATAGAAACCATGCTTAGGATTCATACATGCATTATAAATCATGCTCTTAGGACCCATGTTTCTTGCTTCAGTATCTCATCCGTCACTAATCCATGTTTTATGTCTATCACGTAGAAATCCTGCTCCTAGGACAATAACAACATTGGCATAAAAGCTGTTACTCTTTTACTTTCAGAAGTCATATTTCAACAATTCTTCAACTCTTGTGCGCATTTAGAAATTATGCCTTAGGGACTCTGTTTTTTAACAATCCTGCCATTTGCATGTGCATATTAGATATCATGTGCTAGGATCATGTTTGCACTTTGTTTAAGACTCCTAGTTAATTACTGATTCATGAAAAGGTAATAAAAACGATCTCACATTGTGTTGTTTTCTGAATAAAACTGGTAATAATCTCTGCATTCGTATCTACTAGAACAACATTGTCACGACCCAAATCGAAGGGCTGCGACGGGCACCCGGTGCCTTACTCAACCGAGTACCAACGTAACATATCTTTCTTATCATACTATCAAGGGTAAATGAGATAGAAAACATGTCATGAGATAACAATAATAAAACATAAGGGAATACTCAACATATGATGACTGAACATGATATACAAACTTATACATGTGACATACGGGCCTATAAGGCCGACATGACCATTTGTAAACTCAAGACATAGGCCGACAAGGCCATACAAGTATCCATACACCTGACATCTGTCTACAAGCCTCTAAGAGTACATAAAATCATAAAGGTCGGGACAGGGCCCCGCCATACCAATCAATACATATCCAAAGCATACTGACCAAATAGGCAACACCGGAGCAAGTGGAGTACACCAACACCTTCGCTGAGCTGATAGCCTACTAGGAGGAAAGTCAACCTGTCTATCGGGACCTGCGGGCATGAAACGCAGCGTCCCCAGGCAAAAGGGACGTCAGTACGAATAAAGTACCGAGTATGTAAGGCAGGAAAGCATAAACAAGATCAGTAACGTAAAGAGAGATAGAGGAGATACAACCTGTAACATCTGAGTGCCTCTGGGGGCTACTGACATGAAATGCATAATACATATATATACATAAGCTTTTAAAAACATACGCCTCTGTGGGCATCATCATCATCATATCATACCCGGCCTCAAAGAGGACTCCGTAAAAACGTACCCGGCCATCATAAGGCTCGGTAGAATCGTACCCGGCCACGTGGAGCTCGGTAAACCCAACTGATCAGTGGTTGCACAATAGGTGCCATACCCGGCCGACTATAGCGCGGCTCGGTAGAGTAAAGTAGATACATATATAATGCATGCTGGACTCATGGAGTTACGTTCTAAACCTTTTGGAGTGACATAAGGTCATTGCACCATCGATTAACATTATGGACATCATACCATCAATATGAACTTCACTAGGACTCAAGGATCATATATACTTTCTTGGAATAACTTTGTAAGGAAAGAATAACATGGACAACCTTAGTTGCTAGGAGTAGATTCATTATGAAATAGCGTATCGTTTATGTTCGTTTCACTTTAGATCATGCCAAAAGAATGAAGGAAGAGCCTTAACATACCTTAAACATGTTGAGTCCTTAATACCTTCTAAGCAACTCTTCAAACAAGTCAACTCGATCTATCATAGCATAAGGAGATTCAAAATCAGTGTTGAGCAAAGGCTAAGTCTGTAACTTAAGCTAGTAGCTCGTCTACGTAAATTCGGGCAGCATCTCCCTTGTAACAAGGGCCTCCTCCAATACCATATACCAACAACAACAGCCAGGGAAGTCCAGCAACCTATAAATATCAATAACAAGACACCATATAACAACAACAAGTCACAACTACTTCACGACGAGCGGCAAGCTCCGATTGGAATCCGTATAACCCATATCACCCCTTATAGACTTCTTACATTAATTTAACAGTATCATTAACATGATAATGAAGTCATTCATCAATGATTCCATCCTTATACCATATATTTATAACAAAGGAAACAATCCTCAACTCCAACTATCTTCAATTAGTAGCTTTATTCACTAGTTGATGTCTACTCCATCCATTTAACTTAATCAACATCAAGATAACCTTAAGCACATGCAAGAAGACAATACACACAACTCCTATAGTAACTTCAAGTCGAAATCCAAGTTATATTCAGCTCACAACAACCCTCAATAGCAATACAACACCATAGAAGTGACTTAAGCTAATCCAAGTACTATCTTGTAGTTTATCATCCTAACAACTTAACCAACATACAAGCAAGCTTAATCACAATTAGTAGGCTGTTATACTCACCTTAGACAGCAGCAACAACTTGGAATTTCATCCAAATACAGCCCACAACAATCCTCAATGACAACACAACCTCAAAGAGGTGTTGTTCTTCACTAGAGCTAAGTTTTGATGTTGAGATATGGTGTAATCACTTTGGAATCACTTCAAACACTTGTGGAATCTGTTTAGAAGGGTTAGGAGAAGTTTGGAGACGAAGTTGAGTTGAAAATAAGTGAAAAATAGGCGTCCAAATCGTTTATAAATTGAAGTAGGTCAACCACCGCCTAAGTGGGTCCCATTGGGAGCTGCTTGCGCGGTCTCGCGAAAATGCGAATATCTCTCTACTCCGATGTCGTATTGACGAATGGTTTAATGCGTTGGAAACTAGACTCGTAGATCTTCAATTTGATATGTAGATCATCCATTTATGCCAAGTATATTGGGAGAAAAGTGCATCTACATTTGACCTAAATTTCAGCACATTATAAATGCAACTTGTGATGATCTTTGCTAACTTTTGTTCCATAACTCGTTTGACTTAAAAACGTAACACACGACTATCATACGACTACAATAACTCATAAATTAACCTCCTCATCATGTTAATCACCCTAGTCTCACCCCAAAAGAATATGTTATAACATTCCAAACTTGTCGATTTTTGACGAAACTTATTTTCTTCAATTCGTTTAGCGACTAAGCTTTCCAACCCTTTTGGTACTTGTTATTCATGATCTTAAATATTTGTAACCTCCAAGGTAACATGATTAACTTACTTTATTTGCTTCCAAATATAATCTCATTTTCGAGCTTACATCAATGACTTACGACGTACTCTCACGTATGAAAACTTGGGGTGTAACAAACATGATCTTAGGGAAAGATAATTTCACATTGTTTTAATAATTCTGGATAACCGCTGCATATTATTTTACGTCTAGGCAAGCCTTAGGTAATAACTTTAAATAAAACCAGAATCGTCTCTATGATTAGTGTTTAACAGTCAACCTATTAAAATCAGTAGGCAAGCCTGATTCGGATTTCTTTTCTGATTCATGCAATAAATCTGGTTCTACTGTTGTCACCTAAACACCTTGTTACGATCAAATATGGACCTTAATTGTGTATGAGCCATGTTGTCTATGTGCATTGTTTGTGGAGGTATAACTAAGCCTTATACTTGCTTCTGTGTTTTCCCCCTAAATGCAGTCTTATGTGTTCTTATTTGTCACCTAGTATTTTGCCATTAAACCTGAGGGTCCGGCTAGAACCCCCCCCCCCCCCTTTATAGGATAGGAGTCCTAAATTCCTCCGGGACTGATAAGAAGGGAAGGGTAACAGCATGCAATAGGGGTCGAGACCAACCTTCGCTTTAATTACCTTCAGGGGGCGGGAAAGGGTAGATATGGATATGATGACTGGTGCATTAATACCACGTGCAGCCCCTCTTTGAGGAGCGTCATACCGGGTAATGCATTGATGTGATCCAAATTATAAACAAACCTAGGACACCCCCTTTACATTCATAAGTATGCTTAGATTGTAACTCTTTTCAAAATCTCGCTTTTTTCACTAGTTGTTTTTTCAAACACTTGTGTATTTAAACTTAAATCCCCTACTATTTGAGTCATACTTGTTTATTCGCTAATTATACAATTCACAAAAACTGTCTGGCTGGGAACCACACTAGTAGATCCTGAGGGGTTCCTAACACCTTCCCCTTAGGATAATTTCAAGCGCTTACCCTATCTCTGGTTACCAAACGTAGGTATGAATGAACCCTATAGGTGCCCTTACACACCTTAAAATCTTTAGGTGGCGGCTCTCAAAAAAATGCAAACCCCTTTCCCAAAAGGAAAGAGTTGTCCCAGCCAAATGTCATGAACCCGATTCCGCTGAAGGAAAAAGGGGGCGCGACAGCATGGCGACTCTGCTGGGGATATTTAGGCTTTTACCATTTTTGTGAATTTGTACCCTCCCTATGTGCAACTATTTGTTTAAATTACTTTAAGAATTTAATTTCTTTTTCAAAAGCAAAACAGACATATCTTTCTTGTTTCTTTCCTTTATAACTGCTTTAAATTATGAAACTGTTGTATTTATCGCTTTCTTCACGTGCAAATACATGTCAACATGCTTTCAATTACTGCATAATCATGCTCAACATCATACTCCACTCATGCCATACAAATACTATAGCAACGCTTGATGAGTGTTTGCGTTCTTCCTATATCATTACCCCCTAAATTCGAAAAGTCTTATTTGCGGTAAAACTAATCGATCAGCGGTGCAGTCAACAGTTCCATGCCTTCCCCCTTGAGTTGTCTGCTCAAGGGTACCAGTCTAAAACCCCGTAGAAACCTTACTCTGTTTAAATTGCACATGTATCACAGCCAAACCTAGCTGGGTCAGTTATGTTGTCCACATAATGATCCTTTAAGATAGCCTTGTCCAAAAGTCCACTGGGTTTCCCTAAACCCAAACGGACATCATCACGTTCTATGCATTTATTTGGAGAACTAAATGCTTCATGCTAATTGTTGATAGTCGGGTCTGGTGGGGGTAAGGGCCTAACCATGTTTGTCTTGCAGAAATATGAGGCACGAAGACCCCAGATTCTGCATGGTCACCAACATCCACCCAAGATTGCTAAGTTGGTGGGAAGATTTACATTCTAGTGAAAAAACCCTCGTCAGAAAATATTTGGGCAATCTACCATCCCTCCTGGAGATCCAGCCTAACAACATTATAATAGAAGTTGCTAGCTTGTTTTGGGATTGTGAAAGGGTTGTGTTCCGCTTTGGGGACATCGAAATGACCTCTTTGCTAGAAGAGATAGGAGGACTGGCCGGTCTAGTGTGGGAAACTCTGGGTTTGCTAATGCCTGAGAACCGCACAGGCAGGGGTTTCCTAAAAATGATAGGTTTGAAGAAGAATGCAGAATTGGTATGCCTGAGTGTATGAAAGGTACGGTCATGGAAAATAATACCGTACCTACCATGATGAGTTTTCCATCACGTCCTTGGGACATATCCATCGTAGGGTATTCGTCTTCATGTTTTGCTTCCTGGGTCTGATCGTGCTTCCAATGAAGAAAGGGAGAATCCATACTAGGCTGGCTATGGTAACCAAGACCCTAATGGAGGGGATTGGTGGGCAGACATTCAGCATTGTACCCATGATCATCGCAGACATATACCGAGCCTTAGAGAAGTGTCAACAAGGAGCGAGACACTTCGAAGGCTGCAATCTATTACTTCAGCTTTGGCTCATGGAACATCTCCAAAAGGGCGAATACCGACAAGAAATTCAGCGAAGGGTCTGGGATGATCACATCGCTTTCCATAATCCAAAGCGAATGAATTACACCCCCGACATGTTCGCTCAGCCCGAGAATGCCAAAGGATGGGTTGAGCTCTTTGATAATCTGACTGAAGAACAGGTTCAATGGATGTTCGAGTGGTTTCCGACAGAGGAGTTCATCGCCCGATCCAGAGATGCACCTTTCCTGATACTGATTGGTCTAAGAGGAACATACCTTACGTCCCTCTTCGAGTTATGAGGCAAACAGGTAGGAAGCAAGTCATACCCAATGTCGACAAGATGAGCCATTTCTGAGCCGACTTCCAAAATTATGATAGTCCCTAAAGTGCCAAGCCCAACACATGTGGCACTGCAAGATCGTAATAGGGAAAGACACCATTGAGCTAGACAGATATCATGTCGATTATACCCCTTTCTACTTGGGTTGGTTGGAAGACAATTGGGATGGTCTAGGCCAGCCAGGGTTCGTTGGAGGTCACAGAATTACAGATGAAAAGGTCGAGGCGCAAGTCAAGTACAACCAGCTGCCCAAAAGGATCCATGAATGCGAGAGCGAACACCGTGAGATACAAGAGTCCAACCAAAAGCTGATTGAGGAATGGAAAGACATGGCTATCAGTGCCAACAAAAGGCTAGGATACTTGGAGCGAGGCATAGTAGAACTGGAGAGAAAATTTCTCAAAAGGGTTGAAGACTGTCAAAATGTTGAAGGGACCGAAGGTGGACATCTAGCCAGAGCATACCTGTTGCTTGGACTTCGTGAATTGGGGAAGTTGTTCGACGGATCCAAGGATGCCGAATCTGGGGAAGGTCCTTCTGGGACAAAATAGATAGGAATTTACTTTTTGTCTTAGTAATGTAATAAGGCCAATGGCCATTAGTGACTTTTATTTCTTGCTTATTTAGTGTCGTTTTGGGATTCGTCTATTTTTACCAATAAAATGAGGCATTTAGCATTTTAAGTTCTCCAAATCAATTTGCCGCTAGGCCTACCTCGGGCACAAATAGGTTCCTAAATTAGGACACGCTTTATATTCCCGCACTATGTGTTTAAATATTGCAATACTTTTCATAATCCTCACTGACTTGATCACCTTTTGTTTTTATTTTTATTATTCCCCTCTCCAAAGGTTAGTTCGTGCACTCTGGCATCATCATCTTATTTCACAAGATCCAGGGGTCCTCCACCCACTCCTCCTCTTAGTCCTATTAAAGGCAAGAACAAAGGCAAAATAGAAGATTTAAACAACATCAGGAAAGAGAAGACAGCTGAACGGGTTGAGGTCACTGATGGCCAGGGTATTCGGGTTCCTAACGAGAATGTGTCACAACTTGAACAGAAACTGCTGAAATTCGAGGAAGAGCTCGATCAGGTTCGAAATCTGGCAAGCCTGTCATTTTCCCTCAGCACCGCAAAGATCAACTTCTCCAACAATCGAAACCCTACACCTCCTAAAAATATCCCAAAACAGCGGAATCATCCCGCTCCTCACCATCATGCTATTCCACCAAAGAACCAATGTAACACCTGCCATACCCCAAACAACACTCTACCACTCATCCCAGAACCTAAGAACTCCGCAAATGACCATTTCCACACCCATACACCGGGCCACCATAACGCTCTTATCTACGTGGAAACCATGCCACACCCCACCCAACCTATCTCATGCACACCTGAGTCTGATGAAAAGGATCTGCTTATCAAAAACTTGGCCGAGGAACTTAAGAAACTGACCAGCCGGATTCAGGGCGTTAAGGGAAGCAAAGGAATCGAGGGGCTGAACTATGAGGATCTTTACATACAGCCTGATATTGAACTGCCTGAGGGGTACAAGCCTCGTAAGTTCGAAATGTTTGATGGTACGGGTGACCCAAGGGTCCACATGAGGACATATTGCGACAAGCTGGTTGGAGAAGGGAAGGATGAAAGGATCCGCATGAAGCTATTCATGAGGAGTTTGAAAGGAGATACATTATCTTGGTACATCAGCCAAGATCCCAAGAAGTGGTCAAGTTGGGTGGGCATGGCATCTGACTTTATGGACAGATTCAGGATTAATACAAAGAACGCACCAGATGTGTACTATATCTAGAATTCAAAGAAGAAGCCCACGGAGACGTTTCGCGAGAATGCTACTTGCTGTAGGTCCGAAGCTGCCAAAGTCAGACCCGCCTTAGAAGAGGAGCAAATGAACAAGTTCTTTGTCAGGGCTCAGGACCCTCAGTACTATGAACGGTTGATGATGATTGAAAACCACAAGTTCTCCGACATTATCAAATTAGGTTAAAGAATTGAAGAAGGCATTAAAAGTGGTATGGTTACAAATTTCGAAGCCTTGCAAGCTACGAACAAGGCTTTACAATCTGGTGGTGTGTCCAAGAAAAGGGACGTAGGGGCCATGATGGTTGCACAAAGGACCAAATCTCCCCTCAAATACCAAACTTATCCAACACCTCCACTCACATACCAGCCAACCCCAAATTACCAAACACCCTCACCTTCACACCAAGCTCCGCCACCCACTTATCAGTCATCTCCACCTCCTACATATCAGCCTACTTCACCCAAATACTCCCAACCCGCTCATGTTTACCAAACTTATAATGCTCAACCATCCCATTATCAGTCACCCCCTGCACGCCAAAATTTCCCTAGACCCCGACCTAATTTTGATTGCAGACCTCCAAAGCAATATACCGCCATCGCTGAACCCATCGATCAGCAGTATGAGAGGCTCTAAGATGCTGGTTATGTCACTCCCATCCCTGCTGCAACCCCTGAGAATCCTTCTTAGTAGGTTAACCCAAACATGTCTTGTGCATACCACTCCAGCATGAAAGGGCACACCATCGATGAGTGTCGCTCCTTGAAAGACAAGATATAGTCTTTGATTGATAACAAGAGCATTGCGTCAAAAGAACCCGCTCTAAACGTCCGCAACAACCCTCTGCCAGGCCATAAGGGTGGAGGTATCCACGTGATTGAAGTAGAAGATGACTGGGATCCCGAGGGATCAATCGGGTTGATCGTAGAATGTGATGACCCGAAGAAACCGACAATTACTCTCAATCCAATCATAGTCCAGATCCAACCGTTTGAGAACACTGAGGTGAATATGTCTACACCACTTGAGTTTGAAGCAGCTGTGAGCATGTGATTTTGCCCTATATGAATTACTCCCAGAAATTCAAAACAAGATAACTTCTTTCAATGTTTGCAATTTTGTGGATTTTTGTGGCATTTTCTGTTAATTGTTTGCATTTTGTTGGTGTATTTTAATTAGCGAAAAATACTAAAATAATGTGTGTTGCGTAGGCATGTAGGAGTTATTTTTGCATTTTAAGAATTACTAAGTGATTGATTTATTTTATAAAAAAAAAAAGAGAAAAGCACAAAAATAGTTATGTTACACCTTTTGATTTTTATTTTTGATTTTGAGTAGTTTTTCTTTGCTTTATTAATTGTGATAATTAGTTAGATTTAATTAGTATTTTTGTTAAATTAATGAGGTTTTATAATTTAATATAGGATTCAGGTTTTAATTTTTAGAAGGAAAAAACAGCGAGAAAAAGAATTAAAAAATAGTAATAATTGAGTCTTTTATTAAAATACCCAAAATTGGGCTGGCCCAAGTCAAAACACAGCCAAACCCACCCAAAACCCGTCCAAACCACCCCTTTTACCCAGCCCAGTCCATTAAAATACCCGGTCCACCCCCGTCCAAACGAAACGACACCGTTTGAGCCTAAAGCAATCAGGACCGTCGAGGTTATCTAATCTAACTGTCCTGAAGCCCCCATTCATTAATATAAATATGTCCAAACAACCCCTACCCCCCTCAGGACCCCTACCCTCTCATCTCTCAAGACCTACCACCTGAAAACCTAACGCCATCGCATACCACCGCACGCCGCCGGCCGAAAATCGCCTCCGTGGCGGCGATTGTCCCACAACCACCAAAATTACACCATAGCCTCGTCTCCTTCTCCTTATTCCAGATCCAAGGATATTTTCCTTCAAATCCTACCCAAGCCCATCAAATATACGAAACCCTAGCTGCCGCCGCCGCCGTGTCCGGCGGCTCCGCCTCCAAACCCTACCAAAATCACACCCCAGACTCACCTTGACCCCTTCTCCCCAAACCCCAAACTGGCTTCCCTCAAATCAAGCCAAAATCCCCCGAATCCTAAATCTAGGGTTCCTGTTCGAAGCCCAAAGGAATTTTGGCCTTGCAAGGGCTTCTCAGTGCATTGTTTGATTCTCAAATAATGTTATTTATTTATTCTCGGCAAAAATGAGCAGATAACATTATTTGGGGATTAATTTTGAAGGACAGTCGTGTTCGAGTCTAGTCGGTAAGTTTGCTTAGTTTCATTTTTGTTTATTCCACTGTGCATGTGAATTTTAATCTGGGTTTTGCATTGATTTTGCTTGCTAGTTTTCACAGAATTGTTTTGTCAAGTCTTTGATTTTCTTTTCCTCTTTTCATACTAAAATAGCTTGGTTCTGCTTCATTGATTAATTTCATTTGTTTTCTTTTTCTGTTTGACCGATAAATGATAATAGTAGCTTTTAATTCTAGTTTCTAGTAGTTAATTCAACCTTGAAAATTAGAGTATTTTAATTTGCATTCCGATTTTAGGGTTTTTGTTTTAATTGAATGTCGTTTGGTTGTAGCTGAATAATTTTCAGTCCTTAATGATTAACCAGGGTCATTTTGACCAAGTTTAAAAGGGGCTGGGGTTAGCTAACCTAGGCTAGTAATTTCTGAATTGAGTCAAGGGTAGCATAGGTATTTCAATGAGGGAATATTGCAGTAACAAACTGGGAAGCCCCTAGAAGCTTCTAGGTTGGGGACTTGAATTGCAATTTTTGGTTTTTGATAGCATTTACTTGAGTAGCAAGTCAGGAATTTAGGGGTAACTTAGTTAAAATAAAAATTCAAAAAGGGACTAAGGTGTAAAAAATAAAAGCTGAAGTTTGCCCTAGTAACTTGCCTATAAAGCCACTGTTACTTGGGGTGCAATTCAGATTTTGGGAAGCACTAAAAATACACTAAAAAGTCAGGCGGCTAAAACCTCCCAAACAACACTATTCCATTCATGTATTTCCTGAGATCTTTGAGAATTTGATTGTTTAAAAATCCCTGATTATTCAGAAGTTAGAAATGAGCTAAACATAGTTGGTATTCAAGTGTTTGGGGTCAGCTTAGTGTGGACTTTGATAATTGTTTCGATTGGTATATTGCTGGTTCCAAATTTGGTTTGAGGTTGATCCTCCTTGTGTATTTCTAGATCCAATTTGTGCTTGCTGAACACTGACTCCTGCTGCTGCTTCTTGCCACTCATTTATCCCTTATTTTGGCTTCTATTGTCAAATTCCAGGTGCATGTTCTGGATCCCCCTGATGTAGCTTTCAAACGGGAAATGAAAATAAAGTTGTGCCTATTTTCTCATGTCGACCTATGTACATTTAGTTCATTGTAGTTCAATTAGTCTTTATCGATTAGCTAGATCTTCATATTGTAATTAAATGTGGACTGTTGAGACTATGACATATTTACATCTTGTTTGTTTGCTTAGCTTTGGTAGGCAGGATAATTTTGCAATCCATGTGAGCTAGGGGTAGAAATGAGTTGAGAATTGTTAGGAAGTCATCAAGAGTTTAGTCTATTGTAGTACTGATTCCTTTGAAGGGTTTTTAAGGTTTTGCTATCCTATTGTAAATGTTAGTCTGATTTTAAAATTTGAGTATTGTGTGAGCATGGAAATAACTATAGGTTAATATATTTGTTTATGCAAGTATTAATACTGTGGTGAACTGATTTTAAGAGGGTTCTTAGTTAAATCCTGATCTATGCATTTAACGGTTAATTTTCCATAGCCTTAGTCTTGTGTTTATTTGTTTCAAGCTTGGGAAATATGTAAACTTAAGATTCAGTTGTTCTTGCATCTTTAGTTTCGAACATTTTACTCTTGCAATTTGCTCGTTTTTCTGTTGTAAAAAGTGAAATTAAAGGGTTGGCCTATGAGTTGAGCAGCAAGTTTGAGCTAAGGATCTTGTCCTCATTGGAAGTGATCCTTGTTCAAATTTGGGCTCATTCCCAGGCCCAGGCATTTTCTAAATGAATTTGATGGAGTTTTTTGGTCTAATTTGTGTCAAAAGGTTTAAATCAGAAGTTCAAATCTCTCACTTTCATGTTCATGGGTTGGCGTCAATTTGCATTTGTATCATTATAATCCGATCTATTATAATTTGATCTAAATCATTTGGATTACAAGAACTGGGCCCAACGTTGGCCCAATCGCACAAACAAGCCTAGTTGTTATTCACACTTGTATTGGCCCACCGAATGATTGATGCTGTTTGGATTTCGCTGGTTCTGGGCCTTTGCTCCTTATTTGGGCTTCACGTTACCACTTTTGTATTTCTCCATGTACTGATTCATAGGGTTTAACATATCTGGTTTATTTAGACGGAATTTCAGTCCCTATTAGGCTTTAGTCATTTAGCTAAGTCTCTTTAATTAATTGTGGAATTGGCCCAAATAGATAATAATAGTTCATGGCCTTTTCGTATTTTAATTAGGACATCCTTTAAAAGTAGAATGGAGGTGCATCGCGCCAAACAAAATTCATCAATTGTGTGGCCCTCTTTAATTGTATTTTTAAGATCTATAGAACTCGGGACGTGCCATTTAGGGAATTTCCATGGCCTCCCGCAAAGTTAACGACGTGTTAGTTGCTTTAGGCGTGTTATTTAATAATTTTACCTTCTTAAACTCGGGTTTGCATTTCATGTGACCCAAATCCAAGTCCCAAAACATTGAATAAGATGTGTTCCGGATTGCGGGTACATTTCATGTGACGCGATCCAAAGACATGTTTTAAACGACGTTCAACATTATTTAAAAATTAATTAAAAGCGGTAAATAATTTTAAAATTGCACCATAGGTTAAACATGTACTAAAATCAGATATTTAAGCCAAATATAGCAGTTGAGCGACCGTGCTAGAACCACGGAACCCGGGAATGCCTAAAACCTTCTCTCGGGTTAACAGAATTCCTCACTCGGATTTTTGGTTCACGACTGTTAAACAGAGTCAATCCTTTCCTCGATTCGGGATTTAAACCGGTGACTTGGGACACCATAAATCTCCCAAGTGGCGACTCTGAATCTTTTAATAAAAAATCCCGTTTCGATAGTCCTTTAATTGGAAAAACTCCCTTTATTATATCCCCTTCTGGGGTGTAGTGAAAAAAGGAGGTGTGATAGCTCTGGCGACTCTGCTGGGGACAGAACCCAGAACTTTTGGTTCAGGGTTCAGAATTCGAGCTTAGAATAATTGTTATATTTTGTTTTATCTGATTTTTCTACATGTTTCATGGTAAATGTGCTAAATGCTTTACCGCTTTGATATTTGGTGAATAAGAGAGAGATAACAAACATTCCTACTAGGGATCCGCATGAGGTTTTGTTATTCTAGGTTAAAACCTGGTTTATTGTTTCTAGACCTGGCTTACCCGAGTGGACAACTCGAGCCGGGGGGGGGGGGGCGCACGTAGCGGGATACAGAAGCTTTGCCAGCTTAGCAACTTGTTCCGAACCTCGTTCTAAATGGGATAAGACTCTAAATAGAAGAGAAGTCACACGAAGTGCACCCTTCTCCATGATGAGAAAGACTCAGAGAGAGGAAGGGTTTCGTAGCAGTTTATGTATAGCA
>NW_017671342.1:299285-304127 GCF_001879085.1 Nicotiana attenuata
TATGTCTCAAAGTGGATTGAAGTCGTGGCTTTACCCAACAATGAAGCCCGGAGTGTGTGGCATTCTTGAAAAAGAGTATCTTCACAAGGTTTGGCACCCCTCGTGCTATCATTAGTGATCGGGGGGTCTCACTTTTGCAACAAGGCTTTTGATTCATTGCTTGCCAAGTATGGAGTAAACCACAAAGTGACCACCCCCTATCATCCTCAAGCTGGTGGTCAAGTGGAAGTCTCCAACCGAGAAATAAAGAGTATCTTGTCCAAGACGGTCAATGCTAATAGGACCGATTGGTCAAAAAAGTTGGATGACGGCTTATGGGCATACCGGACGGCTTACAAGACCCCAACTGGTATGTCCCCGTACCGGTTGGTGTTTGGGAAAGCTTGCCATCTATCGGTAGAATTGGAGCATAAAGCTATGTGGGCCTTAAGAAAGTTGAACTTGGAATGGGATGTTGCAGCGAATCTCCGTGTTGAGCAACTTAATGAGCTTGATGAGTTTAGATTTCATGCCTACTCCTGCTCGTCCTTGTATAAGGACAAGATGAAGTATCTTCACGACAATATGCTCGGGACAAGGAATTCAAAATTGGTGATAGGGTTCTTCTTTTCAACTCCCGGTTACGTCTGTTTTCGGGAAAGCTCAAATCAAAGTGGAGTGGGCCATTTGAAGTTGTGTTCGTGACCCCATTTGGTGCTCTTGATCTAAGGAACAAGAATGGTGAAATATTCAGAGTCAATGGACATTGTGTGAAGCATCATCTTGGGAAGATTGATGATAGCCACGTGGTGGCTATGGTACATTTAAAATGATGTGTTGGTAACCCGCGTCGTGCCGCGACGTTAAATCAGGCGCTTCTTGGGAGGCAACCCATGTCTTTTTCTTTTTCTTTGATTTTCTTTGTAGTTTAGGATTTTTGAGCTAATTGGTTGTGAGATGTTGCAGGAATTGTGTTGATGCAATGCAAAACAAGTTGGAACAAAGTGCACGGTCTCTGAAGTTTGCCAGTGCGGCCGCGGTACACTTTTGCGCGGTCCGCGCTGGCATGTTCCAAAAATATTGCTCTCTGAAGTTTTCCACCGCGGCCGCGGTCAAGTTTGTGCGGTCCGCGGTGGACCTTCGCGGCCGCGTTAATACTTTAACGCGGTCGCGCCAAGGTTGCCTTCTGAAACTTCATATGTTGAAACCCGCACAATCGCGGTCCGCGGTCGCTTTTGTGCGGCCGCGCTGGTAGGTGAGTATGGGACCCACAGTTTTTCTATAAATAGGGCCCAAGGGTCTCAGTATACCCTTTTCGAACTTTGAAACCTCTTAGCCCTAGGACTACTGTTCATCCCTTTCTGAGACTGTAACTCTGACTTGCTTGGACTAATTGCATTCAATCTTCACAAGCCTGGTAACATTTCATGCATTTGTGATTAAATAATTTCATATTTTCATTTTTACGGCTTGCCCAGTAGTTTTAGCTTCTTCTTTTTATTTAATTGTTAGTTTAGGATAGTTTAAAATCGGGGTATGTGCTGAATGTGCTTAATCAATAGGTGAACTGAGTAGGGACAAAGTAGATGTAAAAACTTGAACAAGAATGGCAAAAATGCAACCCTAACTTAGTGCCCGTAAACCCTAGCTCAGCGCGGACCGCGCGACCGCGCTGCCCTGACGCGGTCCGCGTTGCTTTTCTGTGCAGACCACGGTGCTCTTTTGATTGCAAGTCAAATTCTACCAGCACGGCCGCATTGCACTTTTGTGCGGTCCGCGCTGGCCCACCATGGCCGCGACCCCATTTTGTGCGGACCGCGGTGGGAGATTCAGAGAGTTGTGATTTTAGGCCTTTGCCCAGCGCGGACCGCGGTCACTTTTGTGCGGTCCGCGGTGCCTCCAACGCGGCCGCACTCCTATTTTGTGCGGTCCGCGGTGCTATGTTCTGCAACTGTGTACTGCAATTATCTCTGCAATCTATTTCATTCACCTGTTTCACTGCATGTGCTTAAACTAACAATGTTAGATGCTTATCTTTGCAAATAATGGAAAAACAAAAGGGCGACAAACAATCACAACAACCCGGGAGAGGTGGTTCCTCCCGAGGGGGTAAAGGCAAGAGAATAGAAAAACTCACTCCCCAGGCTCGGGAGAACATAAAAAAGACCCGGAAATTGATAAAAGCTGCTGATAAGGCTGCTTCTCATTCGTCGGGGAGTGAGTATGAGCCCTCCAAAGACATCTCCTCAGATTCAGTCCCAACTCATATAACCGACCCCCTCCACCTAGTTGATACCCCTCCACCATCACCCACCTCCAAAAGACCAGTTAATGTAGTCTCGGATTCATCTGACGAGTCTGCAGCCGGTAGTGGGAAATACTCCACCTCCCCCACAACTTCATTATCTGGGGAGAGTGCAGGCAGAGATGAGGGAGGTGAGCCTCAGATTGGGGGAGTTGCACGGACTACGAAAGTCGAAGAGTGGGAGGATAGATTCGTGAGCCAAGTGGCTTACCACAAGTTTAGGGAGTGGTGGCCGGTGAGGAAGTTGATACCGGAGATGAGTTTTATTGACACTGACCTCTTACCCCACAACCCTAATGTGTAGAGGGAGTTCAGAACTAGATGGGGCTGGGAGTTTATCATGGAGAAGTGTATCGATGCTAATGAGCACACGGTCAGGGAATTCTAATCTAATGTAGCTCACATTGTCAAGGATACCAAGGTGACCAAAATTAGAGACAAAACAGTGCTGTTTGATGGAACAGCTTTAAATGAGTATTTGGGGTTCCGTGATGAAGATGAGTCACTTTATTTGGCTAAGTTAGGGATGGGTGAGGAAGTCCGTCCTTGGTTGGCCCAGTACTTGACAATCCCAGGTACTGTGCCAGAATGGTTGCAAGCAGGGAAGAAAATATTCCGGAAGACCTTCAACTTTGAGGCTCGAGGGTGGTTGACATTTGTATGCAGTCGGCCGGACCCTTCTACCCACGATCAGACTGTTCCACTTACCCGGGCGGTTCTTGTTACATCTATTATGGCCGGGTACCCTATCAATGTGGGCAATGTGATTTCCCGTGTGATTTCTACTGTGGGACAAGAGCATGACCGGAATTATCCTTTTCCCAACACCCTTTCAATGTATTTTCGGGACATGGAGGTGGAGAAGAAAAGATATGATGTTAAGACCAAGCCTGTGGCTCCCTATTCTTGGTACAGTATGCAGGGCCCGGACAACCCTAAGTCCAAGAACTACCAGCCACCTGCTTCTGCCCCAACTGGCCAGTCTGAGGAGCCAGTTGCGGTAGAGCCCTCCACCGAGCCTACTGCCACTGCAGGAGTAGACTTGCCTCCAGGACCTTCCTCTATTGCTGGTCCCAGTTCTTCAGCAGGCCCGGGAGTGCCATCTTCCAAGACTCATCCCTTCACTGCCCATCAGTTGAGCCAGACATTGGCTAGCTTGAGCAACTGGATGTGAGCTGCGACATCCAAGTTGTCCACATTGTCTTCCACTATTCAGACCCAATCAGCACCTCAGCCAGCTCAGATTCCTCAGTCCATTGAGGACGCTTTAAAGAAGCTCCTGGAGAACCAAGAAAGGATTATGAAGACACAAGCTACTTTGACTACAGCTGTGGAGTCACATGGCAAGGCTCTGAAGGAGCTTGCCAAGGAGCACAAGAAGATGAGGAGATCACGGGCTTCCAAAGAGTCTGTGAAGCAGCTCAGGGTAGATGTGGACAAGCTATTGGCAGACCAGATGCCTCTAGACCTGCTATTCGAGGACCCAGCCCCAAACCCAACAGCACCAGTAGCAGAGTCCCAGCAGGAGCAGGCACCTAGGCAGCCTAGGAAGAAGAGGAAGCTCCCCAGCACAATGGATGCAGTTATTGAGGTGGCAGTCCCATAGGAGGCCTCCTCCAGCTTGCCTCAAGATGCACCTGACATCCAGCCGGTCCAGGAACAGGCCCCAGTCCCAGCAGTTGAGCAGCAGGAGGTCGGGAGCCAGTCTGAGGCTCCTGCACATACGGAGGACTTGGGGACCACTGATGATCCCATGCAGACGGACCAGGCTTAGGGAGCCCCTATATCCTTTCTTATGACTTTTTTGATGCTTAGTTTGATAGTTGGCATTGGGGGTCAATGCCAGCTTTTATTCGTGGGGGTGCGCCCTACTTTTTTTTGTTGATTATCTGGATGACTGTATATACAGATTGTTTGTTTATGCTTTACTTTGATTTTCTATTTTTGGGTTGTATATAACTTTACACTTTAGCCACTTTTCTTCTACTTTTTATTCTCTCTTTTGGTCTGTATATAAAGTTACATTTCTGTACATATTCATCCCCCGTTGTATATTCTACTCCCCTATTGTACATATTCATTATATTTTCTATTTTCGCAAAAAAATTTCGTTTTTAGCTTTATAGTTAGGCTCGTAGCCTCTTGTTTTGTTTTTGACGCTTCCAATAAGCCCTTGGTTTTCTTAAGGCCACGGTTCTTTCCAAGGGTGGAGTATTGTGTGAACCGGGTGGCTCTTCCCGATGATGGATGGAGTGACAACCTTCTTAAGGGTTTGAGTCCGTTTTTTTGATTTTTCTTTTGTTTTTGATAGTTGTAGTTAAGGGTACCTCAAGCAAAGCTTCACTTGGGCCTAGCACATTTGCCTTTGATCCCATGGTCAAAGACATAATGTTGTGATTAGGATGGTGAAAGTCATGGCTTTGAGACTCTTGCATTGACCAAACAATCATCATATGGTCTTTTCGGACCATTGTGTGCTTGAATCGTAACTAAGGTCGTTGTGGGCCCTCGACTCGATGTCTTTAGCAATCCCCTAGCGTGTGTGGTGAGGAATCGAA
>NW_017671342.1:306394-310088 GCF_001879085.1 Nicotiana attenuata
TTCTTCTTAGTATTTAATTAATATGCTTAGTTCTTCATCTATTTCTTCAATTTCTGTACCTAGCATGAGTAGCTAAACCCATTAGCTAGGGTTGTGGCTCAACCCTAGTGTGGGTAATTGATGGGTGTTGCCATCTAAGGTTAGATTGATATTGGGTGCTTGTTATTTGGGTTGATTTTAGGTTTTAATTAAGGATTGGTGGTTGCAAATACCGATTCTAGCTTTGTGGGTTTAACTCTTCTTGAGAAAGAGAGTCCATGACCCCAAAATTAACCCAACAAGGAATTGGGATGGACCCATAAGAAATGGTAGCCCCAATTAACGGGTTAAATCTCGAGAGAGTAATTACCCTACTTGAACCCTAGTTGCTTGGTCTAATTGGCCTACCCAATTGGTCTCAAGAGAGTCAATTGGGCAAAATCATTCTCTCTACCGAGAGGTGTGACAGTGGGTACAATTGTGCAACGGTTATAACATAAGCCCCAAATATGTCAATCTATCCTTAGTAGTTTCCACCCGTTAAATAACCACCTAGGTGATGCCATGACCCTAGTGCCTTTCTCTATATTAAATACAACTTAGTAATATTCTCGTAGCATAATTTAGCTTTAATCATTAGTTTTATAGTAGTAGTTATAAAAATCAAAGAAAATCAAAAATGTTTGAAGTGACATTAGAAGCACAACCGCATCTCTAGACTAGACAGATAATACAACTCCACTACTAGATCCCTGAGAAAATCGATCCCGACCTCTATTCGGGTAAAAGCTATTGCGACCCGCTCTTCCTACCTTGGTGTAGCGTCGAGTTGGCAGTGATCAATGCTCAACCCAAAATATCATTTAAAATGTCAAAACGGAGTAAATAGGGCTGAGTTATGAAAAACAGTAGAATACAGCATCACTAAGTACAAATACGAAGTCAAAAACAGTGAGGAACAGTAGTATAAATCCCCTAAGGGATCCAAAACAGTTGGCACGAGGCCCAAATATGGCATTCAGCCCAAAACATGATAATATTTTCCAAAACACAATGATAGCAAACAGTTTTCAATCAAATATGCGGTTTAACAGCCTTCGGGACGAACTAAGTGTCACGACCCCAATCCCGGTCGTGATGGCGCCCAACACTGATGCTAGGCAAGCCCGACCAATTAAATACTCTCAACCCAAATACGTAATCCGTTAACAAATAATACGATTAAAATAGCAAATGTTGAGGTTCCAATCCGAATCTAAATAAAATAGTACGAAAAATAATAACGAATATTCCAAACATTCCCCAATAGATCTGGAGTCACGAGTCTAGAGCCTCTAGATGTAATAGAGTAATATATATCCATAGTGATAAAGAAGTCTAGAATATGAAAAAAAAAATGAAATAAAGGGGAGGAGTCGGGTCCTGCGGACGTCAGGCAGCTACCTCGACAACTCCTGAAGATAAAATCCAAGAAGACAGCAAACAGCTCCACTAAGTCTCCGGAGCACCTGAATCTGCACACATGGTGCAGGGAGTAAAGTGAGTACTTCCAACTCAGTGAGTAATAAACATATATAATGGCTGAAAGTAAGAAATTCCAAAATATTACAATATAAAGCTATAATCAGCGATTCAGCACATAAAACGGTGGAACAACAACAATACCAGGACAAGTAAGACAAATAGGTATAAATGCATGAATGCAATGCAATGCAATGCACATGACCGCTGCGGCGCGCAGCCCGATCCATTTGGGTACCCGCGCTCACTGTGGGGGTTCAGACTCCGGAGGGGCTCCTACAGCCCAAGCGCAATATCATCGTAGCATTCGCTGCGGCGTGCAGCCCGATCCACACTCAGTCCAGATATATATATGCATGCAAGCCACTCGGACACAGTCAAATTGTTCATTTTTAGTTTCAATTATTAGGAATTATAGAGTTAAGTGTTTAAACCTTTATTTATTTACTAATTATTTCGAGGCAGTGTCTAACTCAGGACTGATATCATGAAATATGCTAAGCATCATGGAAGCAGTGATAAGGATCCCTGAAGGATGCAAATGATAGGCACAATGCCCCAAACATATTCATAAAATCCAGGTAGGATGATTACCAAATAATTTCTAGTCAAGAACACAGTACGAACATCAATCGGAACGGACTAGGTCACAATCCCCAATCACAATCGACCCCGCACTCGTCATAGAGTACGTGTCTCGCCTTAATATAGCGTCACAATGTGATATACCGGGGTTTCAAACCCTCAGGTCATCATCTACATCTATTACTCACCTCAAGCCGGCCACAAGTCTAGCTCGCTATGCCTTTGCCTTTCGAATCAACCTCTTCGCACGCCGAACCTGATTAAAACCACAACGAATACATTACAATAGGCTAAAGAAACATAACCCAATCGAAAAGACTCGAAAAAAACACCAAAATTCACTAAGTTGGCAAAATCCGAGCCCCGGGCCCACTTCTCGAAAAATTACGAAATTTACATCACTGGATTCTTCGTCTCGCCACGAGTCTACACATACCAATTTTACCAAAATCGGAGTTCAAATGCCCTTTCAAAATCCATTTTTACATCACAAATTTTCAAGCCCCAGCTTGACCCGTTTTTGATGAATTTTCCACAATTTACATGCGAATATTTAGACCAAGGATTTTACCTCCAATTGATTTTCAGTCAAAGCCCTCGAAAATTCTCGCTCAAAGCTCTCAAAACCGCTTTAAAATGGTGGAAACCAACTCTTGTTCGCGGATGAAAACAATATAAAAAAAACCCTTCTGTAACAGTTGTTTTCGCTTCTGCGACAATTTCACCGCTTCTGCAGTTTCCGCTTCTGCGGCCTACTCACCGCATCTGCGGTTTTCCTTCAAGTCGCCCAGGACCGCTTCTGCGGTCCCAAAACCGCTTCTGCGGTGACCACTTTTGCGGAACATCGTCCGCTTCTGTGGAAAGCCCTGGTCCCTCAAGGGCCGCTTCTGCGACCAATACGCCGCATCTGCGGAACCGCTTATGCGGTCCCTTTTCCGCAGATGCGAAAATGACAGAACCAGCAACTTCAAACCTGCAACAAACTCCGAATTCTCCGTTTAACCACCCGAATTCACCCCGAGGCCCCCGGGACCTCAACCAAAAACACCAATACATCATAAAACCTCATTCAAACTTGTTCCCATCATCAAACCACATCAAACAACGCTAAAGCCATCAAATCACATTGAATTCAAGCCTAAGTTTCTTAAAAACTTCCGAATTACGCATTCGATCAAAAACCGGACCAAAACACCTCCGAATGACCTGAAATTTTGCACACATATCCAAAATCACCTAACGGAGCTACTGCAACTCTCGGAATTCCATTCCGACCCTCGGATCAAAATCTCACCTATCCACCGGAATTCGCCAAAATGCCAACTTTGCCAATTCAAGCCCAATTCTACTCCGGACCTCCAAAATCACTTTCGATCGCACTCCTAAGTCACAAATCACCTCCCGAAGCTAACTGAATCACCGGAATTCACATCCGAGCCTTCTAACTAATAAGTCAATGTTCGGTTAACTTTTCCAAACCAAACCTTCCTTAAAGAGACTAAGTGTCTCATTTCCTATCCAAACCAATTCAATTCAACTAACTCACCCGTTGTTGATAATAAAACATGAAAGAGCAATAAATGGGGGAAACGGGGTTGTAATACATGAG
>NW_017671343.1:0-1505 GCF_001879085.1 Nicotiana attenuata
ATTAGGAGAACTCTTGGCACCGCTCTTGGTGGTGGTGGAGGAGGGTCTGGAATAGGATTGTTGTCATGTACATTAGCATTGGCATTTCGACCTCTCCGTGGTACTTGAGGTACCGGAAGCTCATCTTGCTCAACATCTTCAACCTCCTCCCCCGCCAAGGCATTGCCAAGAGGGTCATTTCCGTTTAGAGCCATGAGTACCTGATGGATCAACACAAATAAAATTAGTAAAAAGAAGGAAAGAGAAGCAAAACACAAAACTAGCTACACAAATAGTCAACACCGTAAGCTCCCTGGCAACGGCGCCAAAAAGTGATTAGGTCGCAGCAGACTCAACCTTAGGAAGAGTGGGCGCTAATACTTTTACCCAATAGTGGTATCGGGGTCAATTTCCTCAGGGAGCTAGGAAGGGAGTTGGATATTTGTTTAGCCTAGAAATGCGAGTTTGCTTCTAATTGATCTTCTATCATTTTTGGGTTTTTCTTTGTGATTATCAACTACAATTTAACAACTACTACTTATAACTAAATTATGCTAAGATATCAAGTCTCGGTTGTATGCAAGATAGAGAACGGCACTAGGTTCGTGGCCTTTACCTAGGTGGTCAACTAATGGGTAGAGATTCCTAATACGAGAATGATGATTATGGGGCTTATGATATAACCGTTGCACGATAGCACTCACTCTCACACCTCTCGGTAGAGAAAATGATTTTGCCCAATTGACTCTCTCGAGACCAATTGGGTAGGCTAACAAACCAAGCAACTTAGGGTTCAAGTTGGGTACTTGCTCTCTCGAGGCTTTACCCGTTAATTAGGACTACTATTCTCATAGGTCCATCCCAATTCCTTGTTGGGTTAATTTTGGAGTCTTAGACACTCTTTCTCAAGAAGGGTCAAAACTCACAAAGCTAGACTTAGTGTTTGCAACCACCAAATCCAAGTGAAAACATAAAAATAACCCAAATATCAAACACCCAACATCATTAAAGCATTAAACAATCATACCCATTAATTACCCACACTAGGGTTGAGCCACAACCCTAGCTTATGGGTTTAGCTAGCCATAATAACAACAGAAATTGAAGGAGAAATAGATGAAATGAACATATTAATTAACTAGAAGGTAAAACTACAAGAATCCACATTAAACACAATGAAAAATGCCCAAAATAGGCTAAGACTTTTGTCTCACGAGTGCAACAGCTGTTCTGTATCTAATCCGTACCCTAAAAAATGGCAAATATTCTATTTATACTAAGTTAAGAAAAACCGGACAAAAATACCCCTGCGGGGTCTGTGCGGTCCGCACGATGATGACACGCGGCCGCACTGGGTTGCTTTACTTTTGAGACTTGCTTTCTGAAGATGTTGACGCGGACCGCACAATGATGAAGTGCGACCGCATGATGACTGGCGCGGGCCGCGTGAACTTGTAGTGCGGCCGCATGAGTGGCTTGTGATGGTCTCTGAACTTCTGTGGCGCGGCCGCGTGAACTTGTAGCGC